>NC_058085.1:381623450-381852569 GCF_014858855.1 Bufo gargarizans
AAAATGCACTTTAGAGGCAGAGCCTCTGGGCCTAGCAGAGCAGGCAGAGCTCTGCTAGCCAACATATAACCTTTCCCCAGGAGGGGGTAGGCTAGACTAGACCCACTAACACTAAACTCCTCCTCTCCTTCTCCCTCTAGAGGGAGAGAGAGACTGGACAATCCAGTCCACTCCCTGCAACTAGCACTGCTAAGTGTTTGCTGCCACCCTGTGGTAACCAGGCACATGACATGAAATATAACAATTACATGGAATAAATATGCACATTCTTCTGAGATGACATAAAATACATTAAATGACAGGTATTAGCACTTAGCTAACAGTAGCAAGGTGCCAAAAGGAGTGGTAATGGCACTCTGGGACATTACATTTGTTTTATGCAACCTGTGGAAATAAAACTGGCAGGACATTAGTTTAAACGCACTTCTGTCTCCCAAGTCCTCCTTGTGGGCAATAGACTGTCTATTTCCCTACCTTTCACCCCTGGAAAGGAGAGCTTGCAAGACGCATTGTCACACTGTGTATAAAATAACTGATTACTGGTAACTATAAATGTTATAGCAGTTGAACAAGATGCACGCTGTCACGAACTATGGATCCGATCGCTCCGGATCCCACAGCTGTGACGTAGTGGTCTGTGACGGAGTCTGCGCACACACAGAGACCTCCCGAGGTCCATCCCCAAGGTTATCTGATGTTACGCAAACATCCTTGCACAGTACCTCGGTATGTCCAGGGACCTCCATAGGGATGGGTGAGTCCTGTGTGCTTTCACGGGGCACGTAGCACGAGACCAATCGTCCTAGGTTAGTGCCTAATAAAACATTTGTTGGGTTCTCCGCAGAGACTCCCACCTCCCTTACTCCACTCCCAGCCCCCCAATCAAGGAAAACACAAGCTAGGGGAACATTAGGGCTCACCCCCCCAACTCCCGTGATGGTGAGGCTTTTGCCGGGAATAAGGTCTGCGTCACCCACTAGTTCAGGCCGAACTAGTGTGACTTCGGCTCCTGTATCGCGGAAGCCTGTGGTGCACCGGTTGCCCACAGTAACCGACTGTAGGTTGTCTGCGGTGTGTCTTGCAGCTCCATTCACTAACAGCACAGATGATGGGTTGCGGGCAAGCTTGCCAGGGGGTGCTGTCTTCTTCTCCAGGCACGAGTGGCTGAGGTGTCCTGGCTTGCCGCACGCATAGCACTTGCGCACGTCTGTCGGTGCTGGCTTGACTCCTTCGGGTCTTTGTGCAGGCCTGTGAAAAGGTCGCTGGACAGGAATCGACAAAGCTGGCCGGGAGGAAGAAGCAGATGAAGAGGTTCCTCCCAGACCGGACAGAGTGTCTTTGAATGCCCGAGTGCTGGGCATGGTGACATATTCATCGGCTAGCTCGGCCGCCTCTCGCGCACTCTTCGGCTTGTGCTCACATACATATTTTTGCTTATCCGTGGGGCAATTGGAGACAAACTGTTCTCGGACCATCAGATCCGCCAGGGACTGCTTGGTGTCCTCTGTGAGGGGATCAGACCACTGTTGGAAGGTGGCCTGCAACTTGCCCAGATGGTCCATAAAAGTATCTCCGGGCCCTCTCCGCAGGGACCGGAACCGTAAACGGTAAGTCTCTGGAATCAGCTGGTACTTGACCAGAATAGCCTTTTTGATGACCGCGTAACTGTTACGCTCTGCTAAAGGTAGTCCGACCAGGGCCTCCATAGCTTTGCCCTTCAGTGCGGACATTAGATGTCCCGCCCACTGCGGCTCTGGTACCTGGTACTGCTGGCAGGAGGTTTCAAAAGCATGCAGGAAAAGATCAATGTCACAGTTCTCAGACTCCATCACAGGCAGTTTTGGCTTGACCATCAGGGATGGGCCTGTGGATGTAGCATGCCGGTCGGACCCCTGAAGCTGTACTCGGGCCATGTCCAGTTCATGCCTGCGGACAGCTTCCCGTTCTCGTTCTGCAGCCTCGCGCTCAGCCTGGCGCTCTGCCCGACGTGCATCCAGCAGCCGAAAATATAAGTCCGGGTTACTGAGCATTAGTTGGTCCAGACCATTTTGGGATGGCATAGAGACAGAGTTATGTCCAGCTAGAGGACTGCAAGCCCCAGCAGGCTGTCCTCCCAGTTCATCATCCTCATTCTGGAAGGGGTCACCTGGCTCAGGGGCCCCAGAGTCTCCTCCATTCTCTGAATCCTGCAGGGATGACTCTTGACTAGGGATGAGCGAACTCAAACTGTATAGTTCGGGTTCGTACCGAATTTTGGGGTGTCCGTGACACGGACCCGAACCCAGACATTTTCGTAAAAGTCCGGGTTTGGGTTCGGTGTTCGTCGCTTTCTTGGCGCTTTTGTGACGCTTTCTTGGCGCTTTTTGAAAGGCTGCAAAGCAGCCAATCAACAAGCGTCATACTACTTGCCCCAAGAGGCCGTCACAGCCATGCCTACTATTGGCATGGCTGTGATTGGCCAGAGCACCATGTGACCCAGCCTCTATTTAAGCTGGAGTCACATAGCGCCGCCCGTCACTCTGCTCTGATCAGCGTAGGGAGAGGTTGCGGCTGCGACAGTAGGGCGAGATTAGGCTGATTAACTCCTCCAAAGCACTTGATTAATTGATCGATCTGCAGCTGTGGATCATTGAGCTGCTGATACTCAATTGCTCACTGTTTTTAGGCTGCCCAGACCGTTTGTCAGTCACTTTTTTCTGGGGTGATCGGCGGCCATTTTGTGTCTTGTGCGGTGCTGCGACCAAGTGCATCCAAGCTGCGACAAGTGCATTTAACCCTCAATGGTGTGGTTGTTTTTTGGCTAAAGCCTACATCAGGGTGAAGCTGTCACACCAAGTGCATTTAACCAGCAATAGTCTGTTTATTTTTTGGCCATATACTACATCAGGGGCAAGCTGCGCCCGTCACCAAGTGCATTTAACCCTCAGTAGTGTGGTTGGTCAAGCTGTGACACCAAGTGCATTTAACCAGCAATAGTCTGTTCATTTTTTGGCCATATACTACATCAGGGGCAAGCTGCGCCCGTCACCAAGTGCATTTAACCCTCAGTAGTGTGGTTGGTCAAGCTGTTACACCAAGTGCATTTTACCAGCAATAGTCTGTTCATTTTTTGGCCATATACTAAATCAGGGGCAAGCTGCGCCCGTCACCAAGTGCATTTAACCAGCAATAGTCTGTTCATTTTTTGGCCATATACTAAATCAGGGGCAAGCTGCGCCCGTCACCAAGTGCATTTAACCAGCAATAGTCTGTTCATTTTTTGGCCATATAATACATCAGGGGCAAGCTGCGCCCGTCACCAAGTGCATTTAACCCTCAGTAGTGTGGTTGGTCAAGCTGTGACACCAAGTGCATTTAACCAGCAATAGTCTGTTCATTTTTTGGCCATATACTACATCAGGGGCAAGCTGCGCCCTTCACCAAGTGCATTTAACCCTCAGTAGTGTGGTTGGTCAAGCTGTCACACCAAGTGCATTTAACCAGCAATAGTCTGTTCATTTTTTGGCCATATACTACATCAGGGGCAAGCTGCGCCTGTCACCAAGTGCATTTAACCCTCAATGGTGTGGTTGTTTTTTGGCTAAAGCCTACATCAGGGTGAAGCTGTCACACCAAGTGCATTTAACCAGCAATAGTCTGTTCATTTTTTGGCCATATACTAAATCAGGGGCAAGCTGCGCCCGTCACCAAGTGCATTTAACCAGCAATAGTCTGTTCATTTTTTGGCCATATACTACATCAGGGGCAAGCTGCGCCTGTCACCAAGTGCATTTAACCCTCAATGGTGTGGTTGTTTTTTGGCTAAAGCCTACATCAGGGTGAAGCTGTCACACCAAGTGCATTTAACCAGCAATAGTCTGTTCATTTTTTGGCCATATACTAAATCAGGGGCAAGCTGCGCCCGTCACCAAGTGCATTTAACCAGCAATAGTCTGTTCATTTTTTGGCCATATACTACATCAGGGGCAAGCTGCGCCTGTCACCAAGTGCATTTAACCCTCAATGGTGTGGTTGTTTTTTGGCTAAAGCCTACATCAGGGTGAAGCTGTCACACCAAGTGCATTTAACCAGCAATTGTCTGTTCATTTTTTGGCCATATATATACTACATCAGGGGCAAGCTGCGCCCGTCACCAAGTGCATTTAACCCTCAGTAGTGTAGTTGGTCAAGCTGTCACACCAAGTGCATTTAACCAGCAATAGTGTGGTTATTTTTTGGCCATATCCCAGTCTAATTCTGTCACTAAATCCATACCGGTCACCCAGCGCCTAAATACTAGGCCTCAAATTTATATCCCGCTAAATCTGTCGTTACCGCTGTACTGTTGTGGCTGGGCAAGTTATTTAGTGTCCGTCAAAGCACATTTTTTGTTCAGGGTTGAAATACAATTCCCAATTTAGCAATTTCATAATTTAGTGGTTTCTGCTATATCAGAGCTATTTGAAATCTATCCCTAAAAGGGTATATAATATTCAAGGTGCACATAGGGTCATTCAGAATAACTTCACACACACGCTACTGTGCATTTCCAAGTCTAATTCTGTTAGTAAATCCATACCGGTCACCCAGCGCCTAAATACTAGGCCTCAAATTTATATCCCGCTAAATCTCTCGTTACCGCTGTACTGTTGTGGCTGGGAAAGTTATTTAGTGTCCGTCAAAGCACATTTTTTGTTCTGGGTTGAAATACAATTCCCAATTTAGCAATTTCATAATTTAGTGGTTCCTGCTATATCAGAGCTATTTGAAATCTATCCCTAAAGGGTATATAATATTCAAGGTGCACATAGGGTCATTCAGAATAACTTCACACACACGCTACTGTGCATTTCCAAGTCTAATTCTGTTAGTAAATCCATACCGGTCACCCAGCGCCTAAATACTAGGCCTCAAATTTATATCCCGCTAAATCTCTCGTTACCGCTGTACTGTTGTGGCTGGGAAAGTTATTTAGTGTCCGTCAAAGCACATTTTTTGTTCTGGGTTGAAATACAATTCCCAATTTAGCAATTTCATAATTTAGTGGTTTCTGCTATATCAGAGCTATTTGAAATCTATCCCTAAAAGGGTATATAATATTCAAGGTGCACATAGGGTCATTCAGAATAACTTCACACACACGCTACTGTGCATTTCCAAGTCTAATTCTGTTAGTAAATCCATACCGGTCACCCAGCGCCTAAATACTAGGCCTCAAATTTATATCCCGCTAAATCTCTCGTTACCGCTGTACTGTTGTGGCTGGGAAAGTTATTTAGTGTCCGTCAAAGCACATTTTTTGTTCTGGGTTGAAATACAATTCCCAATTTAGCAATTTCATAATTTAGTGGTTTCTGCTATATCAGAGCTATTTGAAATCTATCCCTAAAAGGGTATATAATATTCAAGGTGCACATAGGGTCATTCAGAATAACTTCACACACACGCTACTGTGCATTTCCAAGTCTAATTCTGTTAGTAAATCCATACCGGTCACCCAGCGCCTAAATACTAGGCCTCAAATTTATATCCCGCTAAATCTCTCGTTACCGCTGTCCTGTTGTAGATGGGAAAGTTATTTAGTGTCCGTCAAAGCACATTTTTTGTTCTGGGTTGAAATACAATTCCCAATTTAGCAATTTCATAATTTAGTGGTTTCTGCTATATCAGAGCTATTTGAAATCTATCCCTAAAAGGGTATATAATATTCAAGGTGCACATAGGGTCATTCAGAATAACTTCACACACACGCTACTGTGCATTTCCAAGTCTAATTCTGTTAGTAAATCCATACCGGTCACCCAGCGCCTAAATACTAGGCCTCAAATTTATATCCCGCTAAATCTCTCGTTACCGCTGTACTGTTGTGGCTGGGAAAGTTATTTAGTGTCCGTCAAAGCACATTTTTTGTTCTGGGTTGAAATACAATTCCCAATTTAGCAATTTCATAATTTAGTGGTTTCTGCTATATCAGAGCTATTTGAAATCTATCCCTAAAAGGGTATATAATATTCAAGGTGCACATAGGGTCATTCAGAATAACTTGACACACACGCTACTGTGCATTTCCAAGTCTAATTCTGTTAGTAAATCCATACCGGTCACCCAGCGCCTAAATACTAGGCCTCAAATTTATATCCCGCTAAATCTCTCGTTACCGCTGTCCTGTTGTGGATGGGAAAGTTATTTAGTGTCCGTCAAAGCACATTTTTTGTTCTGGGTTGAAATACAATTCCCAATTTAGCAATTTCATAATTTAGTGGTTTCTGCTATATCAGAGCTATTTGAAATCTATCCCTAAAAGGGTATATAATATTCAAGGTGCACATAGGGTCATTCAGAATAACTTCACACACACGCTACTGTGCATTTCCAAGTCTAATTCTGTTAGTAAATCCATACCGGTCACCCAGCGCCTAAATACTAGGCCTCAAATTTATATCCCGCTAAATCTCTCGTTACCGCTGTACTGTTGTGGCTGGGAAAGTTATTTAGTGTCCGTCAAAGCACATTTTTTGTTCTGGGTTGAAATACAATTCCCAATTTAGCAATTTCATAATTTAGTGGTTTCTGCTATATCAGAGCTATTTGAAATCTATCCCTAAAAGGGTATATAATATTCAAGGTGCACATAGGGTCATTCAGAATAACTTCACACACACGCTACTGTGCATTTCCAAGTCTAATTCTGTTAGTAAATCCATACCGGTCACCCAGCGTCTAAATACTAGGCCTCAAATTTATATCCCGCTAAATCTCTCGTTACCGCTGTCCTGTTGTGGATGGGAAAGTTATTTAGTGTCCGTCAAAGCACATTTTTTGTTCTGGGTTGAAATACAATTCCCAATTTAGCAATTTCATAATTTAGTGGTTTCTGCTATATCAGAGCTATTTGAAATCTATCCCTAAAAGGGTATATAATATTCAAGGTGCACATAGGGTCATTCAGAATAACTTCACACACACGCTACTGTGCATTTCCAAGTCTAATTCTGTTAGTAAATCCATACCGGTCACCCAGCGCCTAAATACTAGGCCTCAAATTTATATCCCGCTGAATTTGAATACAATACATTGGGCCAAATAATATTTTTGTTGTTGTGGTGAACCATAACAATGAGGAAAACATCTAGTAAGGGACGCGGACGTGGACATGGTCGTGGTGGTGTTAGTGGACCCTCTGGTGCTGGGAGAGGACGTGGCCGTTCTGCCACATCCACACGTCCTAGTGTACCAACTACCTCAGGTCCCAGTAGCCGCCAGAAAATACAGCGATATATGGTGGGGCCCAATGCCGTTCTAAGGATGGTAAGGCCTGAGCAGGTACGGGCATTAGTCAATTGGGTGGCCGACAGTGGATCCAGCACGTTCACATTATCTCCCACCTAGTCTTCTGCAGAAAGCGCACAGATGGCGCCTGAAAACCAACCCCATCAGTCTGTCACATCACCCCCATGCATACCAGGGAAACTGTCTCAGCCTCAAGTTATGCAGCAGTCTCTTATGCTGTTTGAAGACTCCGCTGGCAGGGTTTCCCAAGGGCATCCACCCAGCCCTTCCCCAGCGGTGAAAGACATAGAATGCACTGACGCACAACCACTTATGTTTCCTGATGATGAGGACATGGGAATACCACCTCAGCATGTCTCTGATGATGACGAAACACAGGTGCCAACTGCTGCGTCTTTCTGCAGTGTGCAGACTGAACAGGAGGTCAGGGATCAAGACTGGGTGGAAGACGATGCAGGGGACGATGAGGTCCTAGACCCCACATGGAATGAAGGTCGTGCCACTGACTTTCACAGTTCGGAGGAAGAGGCAGTGGTGAGACCGAGCCAACAGCGTAGCAAAAGAGGGAGCAGTGGGCAAAAGCAGAACACCCGCCGCCAAGAGACTCCGCCTGCTACTGACCGCCGCCATCTGGGACCGAGCACCCCAAAGGCAGCTTCAAGGAGTTCCCTGGCATGGCACTTCTTCAAACAATGTGCTGACGACAAGACCCGAGTGGTTTGCACGCTGTGCCATCAGAGCCTGAAGCGAGGCATTAACGTTCTGAACCTTAGCACAACCTGCATGACCAGGCACCTGCATGCAAAGCATAAACTGCAGTGGAGTAAACACCTTAAAAACAAGGAAGTCACTCAGGCTCCCCCTGCTACCTCTTCTGCCGCTGCCGCCTCGGCCTCTTCTGCTGCTGCCGCCTCGGCCTCTTCCTCCGCCTCTGGAGGAACGTTGGCACCTGCCGCCCAGCAAACAGGGGATGTACCACCAACACCACCACCACCTCCGTCACCAAGCGTCTCAACCATGTCACACGGCAGCGTTCAGCTCTCCATCTCACAAACATTTGAGAGAAAGCGTAAATTCCCACCTAGCCACCCTCGATCCCTGGCCCTGAATGCCAGCATTTCTAAACTACTGGCCTATGAAATGCTGTCATTTAGGCTGGTGGACACAGACAGCTTCAAACAGCTCATGTTGCTTGCTGTCCCACAGTATGTTGTTCCCAGCCGCCACTACTTCTCCAAGAGAGCCGTGCCTTCCCTGCACAACCAAGTATCCGATAAAATCAAGTGTGCACTGCGCAACGCCATCTGTAGCAAGGTCCACCTAACCACAGATACGTGGACCAGTAAGCACGGCCAGGGACGCTATATCTCCCTAACTGCACACTGGGTAAATGTAGTGGCAGCTGGGCCCCAGGCGGAGAGCTGTTTGGCGCACGTCCTTCCGCCGCCAAGGATCGCAGGGCAACATTCTTTGCCTCCTGTTGCCACCTCCTCCTTCTCGGCTTCCTCCTCCTCTTCTTCCACCTGCTCATCCAGTCAGCCACACACCTTCACCACCAACTTCAGCACAGCCCGGGGTAAACGTCAGCAGGCCATTCTGAAACTCATATGTTTGGGGGACAGGCCCCACACCGCACAGGAGTTGTGGCGGGGTATAGAACAACAGACCGATGAGTGGTTGCTGCCGGTGAGCCTCAAGCCCGGCCTGGTGGTATGTGATAATGGGCGAAATCTCGTTGCAGCTCTGGGACTAGCCAATTT
The DNA here is from genome assembly GCF_014858855.1 of Bufo gargarizans. Classification (NCBI taxonomy): domain Eukaryota; kingdom Metazoa; phylum Chordata; class Amphibia; order Anura; family Bufonidae; genus Bufo; species Bufo gargarizans. The sequence continues at coordinate 381,632,480 of NC_058085.1, forward strand.
GACGCACATCCCTTGCTTGGCGCATGTGCTGAATTTGGTGGTGCAGAAGTTCATTCACAACTACCCCGACATGTCAGAGCTGCTGCATAAAGTGCGGGCCGTCTGTTCGCGCTTCCGGCGTTCACATCCTGCTGCTGCTCGCCTGTCTGCGCTACAGCGTAACTTCGGCCTTCCCGCTCACCGCCTCATATGCAACGTGCCCACCAGGTGGAACTCCACCTTGCACATGCTGGACAGACTGTGCGAGCAGCAGCAGGCCATAGTGGAGTTTCAGCTGCAGCACGCACGGGTCAGTCGCACTACAGAACAGCACCACTTCACCACCAATGACTGGGCCTCCATGCGAGACCTGTGTGCCCTGTTGCGCTGTTTCGAGTACTCCACCAACATGGCTAGTGGCGATGACGCCGTTATCAGCGTTACAATACCACTTCTATGTCTCCTTGAGAAAACACTTAGGGCGATGATGGAAGAGGAGGTGGCCCAGGAGGAGGAGGAGGAGGAGGAGGAGGAGGAGGAAGAGGGGTCATTTTTAGCACTTTCAGGCCAGTCTCTTCGAAGTGACTCAGAGGGAGGTTTTTGGCAACAGCAGAGGCCAGGTACAAATGTGGCCAGCCAGGGCCCACTACTGGAGGACGAGGAGGACGAGGATGAGGAGGAGGTGGAGGAGGATGAGGATGAAGCATGGTCACAGCGGGGTGGCACCCAACGCAGCTCGGGTCTATCACTGGTGCGTGGCTGGGGGGAAAGGCAGGACAATGACGATACGCCTCCCACAGAGGACAGCTTGTCCTTACCCCTGGGCAGCCTGGCACACATGAGCGACTACATGCTGCAGTGCCTGCGCAACGACAGCAGAGTTGCCCACATTTTAACCTGTGCGGACTACTGGGTTGCCACCCTGCTGGATCCACGCTACAAAGACAATGTGCCCACCTTACTTCCTGCACTGGAGCGTGATAGGAAGATGCGCGAGTACAAGCGCACGTTGGTAGACGCGCTACTGAGAGCATTCCCAAATGTCACAGGGGAACAAGTGGAAGCCCAAGGCCAAGGCAGAGGAGGAGCAAGAGGTCGCCAAGGCAGCTGTGTCACGGCCAGCTCCTCTGAGGGCAGGGTTAGCATGGCAGAGATGTGGAAAACTTTTGTCAACACGCCACAGCTAACTGCACCACCACCTGATATGCAACGTGTTAGCAGGAGGCAACATTTCACTAACATGGTGGAACAGTACATGTGCACACCCCTCCACGTACTGACTGATGGTTCGGCCCCATTCAACTTCTGGGTCTCTAAATTGTCCACGTGGCCAGAGCTAGCCTTTTATGCCTTGGAGGTGCTGGCCTGCCCGGCGGCCAGCGTTTTGTCTGAACGTGTATTCAGCACGGCAGGGGGCGTCATTACAAACAAACGCAGCCGCCTGTCTACAGCCAATGTGGACAAGCTGACGTTCATAAAAATGAACCAGGCATGGATCCCACAGGATCTGTCCGTCCCTTGTCCAGATTAGACATTAACTACCTCCCCTTAACCATATATTATTGGACTCCAGGGCACTTCCTCATTCAATCCTATTTTTATTTTCATTTTACCATTATATTGCGAGAATACCCAAAGTTGAATGAACCTCTCCTCTGTCTGGGTGCCGGGGCCTAAATATATGCCAATGGACTGTTCCAATGTTGGGTGACGTGAAGCCTGATTCTCTGCTATGACATGCAGACTGATTCTCTGCTGACATGAAGCCAGATCCTCTGTTACGGGACCTCTCTCCTCTGCCTGGGTGCTGAGCCCAAATTTATGACAATGGACTGTTGCAGTGGTGGGTGACGTGAAGCCTGATTCTCTGCTATGACATGAAGACTGATTCTCTGCTGACATGAAGCCAGATTGTCTGTTACGGGACCTCTCTCCTCTGCCTGGGTGCTGGGCCTAAATATATGCCAATGGACTGTTGCAGTGGTGGCTGACGTGAAGCCTCATTCTCTGCTATTACATGCAGACTGTGGAGAATGAAACTCCTGACCTCTATAACCTTAGCAGCTAGGAATAAAGACAAGACAACCTGCTTTTTTGTTGGGTGAGAGTCGGTCACAGCTTTATTCTCATTCTTTATCAACCAACTTTTGCTTTTATAATTGACCCAATAACAACAACATTTTTTGGAGTCTCCAGAAGCAGTATGCCCCACAGACTCCCTCTGTGGGCAAGTCCGCCTTCTTCTCCATCATTTTGCATTAGCACCGACCTCCGCTGTGACTTTACATCATAACCTGAAATTGAAACCAAACTTGTAACAATCAATCACTTAAAACAGGGCGGGACGGTGGGGAGCTGCCTGCTGGTGCCGTAGAGGAAGAGGCAGAGCCCGGCCACCTCATCCCTTTTAACCCCTGCTGCCCATACCATCTATTTTTGACCAATCCGAGAGGAGGGGGGGGCGGAAACTAAACTGCCCTAACATGCAGAAGTCCTCCCTCGGTCGGGGGGGGGACACCCCTGTATTCGGTACATATGGTATCCCTGCTAGCTGCGGCCCCTTAACCCCTCAGTCTCCGTCTCCCCAGTCCATGCCGCCTTCGATTAACTCCCTCGGCGCCACACAGACTGTGGAGAATGAAACTCCTGACCTCTATAACCTTAGCAGCTAGGAATAAAGACAAGACAACCTGCTTTTTTGTTGGGTGAGAGTCGGTCACAGCTTTATTCTCATTCTTTATCAACCAACTTTTGCTTTTATAATTGACCCAATAACAACAACATTTTTTGGAGTCTCCAGAAGCAGTATGCCCCACAGACTCCCTCTGTGGGCAAGTCCGCCTTCTTCTCCATCATTTTGCATTAGCACCGACCTCCACGGAGGGGCCCGTGTATTCCTACACGGCGCTCCGACCCCCACCCAACAAGAACTGGGCCTGCTCGACACCATCCTGTAAACCGGAAAGGAAAATGTCTAAACCTATATCATTTAAGTGGACACCATCGGGCCGCATCAAGCGCCCGTTGTCTCCTTCTAGCTGGCGATGGCGAACCACGACCCCGGCCCTTGAGCGAACAAAACGGGAGATACGATTATTGACCGTGCGTCTGGCCCTCTCTATGGCTGAAGCGTCCCTGGCCCCTTGCCACGTGACACGTGGAATAATTTCCGACCAGACAATGACCGCCTCCTGAAAGAAGGAGGGGATTCTCTCCAGGTCAGCCCGTATCAATGTTATCAATTCCGCTATCTTAAGCAGACACAGGTCGTTGCCGCCCGCATGGATGACTAATATCACCGGGGATCGCGCTAGATGACTGCACTCGACTGCTTCAGGGAGGACCTGCGACTACCGTAAGCCCCGGACACCCCGCCATCGTGCTTGGATATTCCGGAACCCCAGGCATCGACCGCCCGGGCGACTCTCCGCTCTCTGTCCGGCCCAAAAAATGTAAGAGTGCCCAATGAAGCAAACCGTGATTGGAGCGGCATCTGAAAGAAAATCAAATTAATAAATGCGGTCGTACGTAGGAAGCAAAGCAAGCAGATTTCCAACGCCCAATCCTCTGCACCTCCGCCTCTGGCAGGCCGGCGCGAGCCGCCTCCGTGGCAGCGCCAATTCTAAACGAGTGGGTTCCGAATTCTGACACAGGTAAGTGCAGGTAAAGGAGGCACCGCCGAAATATTGATCTAAACTGAAAACGGGTAAGGGGCGTGCCGTCGGCATGTATTAGGAAGGCATCCCCCTCTGGGCGGGCAGCGGAGAACTGCGACACAGCGAAATGTGGGCAAACTGGGCCATCAATCTTGCGCAATGGAAGCCAGGCCCCGCGCGCAAAAACGTCTGTTTTGGAGCGCCTGATAAAGACCCTTAAGGTCGAGTCGTTGATGAAGACGTCCGTTGCTGCTAAGCCGCCGGCCCGCCTGAGAGAAGGAGATACCAGCTCCCCAATCCGGAGGGCTGCAAAAAAGGCCAAGCAGAAAGCCGCCCTAAACAAAACCACCTCGTAAGGGGATGAACAAATGGAAGGTAATAATTGGCAAATGGACGTTAACAAGGCAACCGACACAGGGCGGCGGCATTCGCGGCGAACATGCTCTTTACGCCAACCCCTAATAGCCTGCCTAATCAAGAAATGTTGAGTCGCATCCGGCCAACCTTGGATTTTCAGGTAAAACGAAACTCCCCACAATCTTCGCTGCGCAACCACTGCACTCACCCCTCTGTCTTTCAGGGACAACATATAAGCCGCGGTCACCTGTAAACATGCAGTTGGCAAGCTTACATTCGGCAATTCCTCCGCCACTGCCCTCCATTCCGCCCATGCCTTACCATATGCTGACCATGTAGCAGGTGCCACCGATGCTTGCACCATACTCATCACTCGCTGATCGGCAACTCCCAAAGCGATGTCGGACACGGGATCCCATCTTTGATTGCCCCCGGCAACAGGAGCCTGAATTCCTGCCAACGAAAGCGAGAGAGGGCGTCAGCGATAGGATTATTGACGCCTGGCACATGCCGAGCTCGAAACCAGACGTTAAACTCCAAGCATCGGAGGACCAGGTGACGGAGTAGTGAGAGAACTGGCAACGAAGAAGAGGTTAACGAGTTAATACAGCAGACTACCGCCATGTTATCCGTATAAAAACAGACTCGCTTATTTCGGAAAAGGGGGGCCCAAACGTTGACGGCCACAATGATAGGGAATAATTCCAGTAGCGTGATGTTGGCACAGAGACCACGGGAGCGCCAGGAGTCAGGCCACGGGGCAGCGCACCACTCCACCCCCAATATGGCACCAAAACCGGTGGACCCAGCAGCGTCAGTAATAATGACAAATCCGGGGATGAAATCTCAACAGATTGATAACATGTATGACCGTTGTAATGGGTCAAAAAGGATACCCAGACCTGCAAATCCAATTTCAGCTGCTTGGACAACCGGATGTGGTGGGACGGTTTTTTAACCCCACACGTGGACAGGGATAACCTACGGGAAAAAACACGCGCCATCGGCATGATGCGGCATGCGAATACTAATAAACCTAGTAACTCCTGCATTTGCCTCAGCGTCACCGACTTTACTGACATGGAACCCCATATCAAAGCAGTCAATTTCTGCAATTTGTCGTCCGGTAGGCGGAAAACCATCATGTTGGTATCGATTTCAATACCTAAAAACGTGATGGTCGGCGCCGGGCCGGCGGTTTTTTCCTCCGATAGGGGAACTCCAAAACGAGCCATGAAGAAACGGAACGTATCCAGGAGGAACTGACATCGTTTTGAATTGCCAGGGGAGACAAATAAAAAATCATCTAAGTAATGGATAATGTCCTGGGAGGCCGTTTCAAAACGGATGACCCATTCCAAAAAGGTACTGAACAATTCAAAATAATGGCATGAGATAGAGCAACCCATCGGTAGGCATGTGTCATAGTAATAGGCGCCATCCACCATACAGCCTAATAGGTGGTAACAATCAGGGTGTACTGGGAGTAAACGGAACGCAGCCTCAATGTCAGATTTAGCTAGCAATGCGCCCTTTCCGGCGCGGCTAACCAAAGCCACCGCCCTATCAAATGACACATAGGACACCGAAGATTCCTCCTTGGAAATACCGTCGTTCACAGACGAGCCCTTAGGAAAGGACAAATGGTGTATTAGTCTGAATGAACCTGCCTCTTTTTTAGGTATCAGGCCTAATGGGGAAACCCGTATGTTTTTAAACGGGGGGGATTTGAATGGACCCAGTATACGTCCTAAAGAAACCTCTTTACTTACTTTGTTCCTCAACTGTTCCGGGTTCTCCCGTGCAGACTTCAAATTATCAGAAATAGTGGGTAGTGAAGAGAAGTAAAACGGAATGAAAAAACCATATGTGAAACCATCACGCAGCAGGGCCGCTGCTCTCTCATTGGGGTACAGATTTAGCCATGGGGACATCGCGTGGACGCTCACCGGGGTCTTTCCCTCCGGAAGCGGTGTGGGCCTTATGTGCTGAAAACTGGCGCTGGCATCGAACCGCAGCATGCGTTCCTCCGCAGACGGAGCACTCATGCCTGTACTTACATAGGGCGAAGAATTTGCAATGCCCCTCGTTATATAACCAGCAGGCCCCTGGCCTGCGCACGGCCACTGCTCCGTGCGGGTTCGCGGACGGAGCAGTGGCCGCGGAAGGAAAGGGTTGCGGTCTCTGTGACATCATAAGCCTAAGCCATAAGTCCGCTGCTTTTACCCCCCATCCTATCTCAGGCTGTAAGGCTAAACGTCGGCGGAACTCTTCGTCGTACCGCCACCATGCGGAACCGCCATGTGCTTTAAACGCGCTATAGATAGAGTCCATGTAGACGAAAAGGTCCGCCGAGGCGTCGGGCCGCCGCTGTGACATGGTATAACCTAACACCGCGAATGCTTGAATCCAATTACCTATGGTGCGCGCAACCTTCGGTCTACGGTCAATAAATCGCTCAGCATTGGGGCGCCTCTCCTTATCCACTGTATGCTGGTCTACAGAAATGAGCGACCATATGTCAATATACTGGTTAGCCCAAATTTTTTTTTTCGTTTCTTCATCTAAGTGGGCTCCCAGTGGCGTTAAACCGCAGAATATGGAGTCCTTACCCTCACTAGGCCCGGTTTTGTTTCTGGACGGAGAGGCCTCCGAAACAGGTTGTGCTATAGCCGCGCTGGGGTCTAACTGTGCTAGCAAAGCCCTAAGCGCAGGGACCACACCCTTGGCAACCGTATCCGCCCCCCAAGCCCCCGTAACATTGTACTCACCAGAAACTGTGTGTTGAGGTGGAGCATTAACCGAACTCGCCTGAGGCACCGTTGTTGGAACCGCGCTGGCGGGCACCGCCCCGCGGGAAGGCCTTCTTGACTGGCGTCTGGGGGCCCGCGAACACCGAGCACGTGACCTGCCGGAATCCGATCCGCAGGAGCTCAACTCAGAAGACGAAGGCGACCTCCATCTTGCCGATCTAGACCGTGTAGAACGGCTACTACGGCTATGGGCTCTGGAAGTATGCCGAGAGCGGCGACAGCGGTGAGAACCCGACCTGCGCCTTTCTCGGCGGTCGTGCGAACCTGCAGGTGATCTTTGGTGATAAAGATGGCGTGGGGTCGCCTCCTGTGCCAGGGCAGTAGCCGGCGTTGGCATCTGTAATCCAGCCGCTGCGGCCGCAGGGGGGTTAGGCTGCGCTGTCAGCAGGGGGTTGGGAACAACATTAGTCAGGGGCTGCAAATCAGGGCTTGGAAGGGGCGCACTTATGGGCATGTGCAGCGTTCCCTGTTGTGGTGACACTATATTGTTAATATCCACCGTATCTACAATATGGGCAGCAGCCGTGGGGGCAGGCACCTGCTCCATGTGAGGGTTCTCCTCAGCCGAGGAGCGTTCGCTGTGCCTGTTGCCCATGGTGCACTGTGCGGTGAGTGCAGGGAGGAGGGGCAGTAACTGTGCCGGCGGGAACAGCAGTTGGTCCCGTATCGCCGGCCGCTGCTGGGTAGGGGGCGTGGCCTGCTGGGTAGGGGGCGTGGCCTGCGCCTGAGCCGGCCGGATCGCTGAAGCGCTCCTGACACCGGCTGCTGCTGGCGCCGACTCCTGGTGCGACGAGGTACGATGGCAAGGGAAGGACTGAGACGGGCGGGTGGGCGGGTGTTCCGACGGGGCCGCCTGCCAACCGGCCGCTCCGATAATAGTGCCTCAGCAGCTGATGGGGGATTATGTGGCTGGGGCGCTTGTAAACCCGCCAGCATGCGGGAGAGAAAAGCCGGGCCCTCATTCCTCAAATGGGCAGCGAGTGCTGCCAATAGCTGCTCCTCTGTGGCAATACCTGCTGCTGCTGAGCTGCCTGCTGGTGCCGTAGAGGAAGAGGCAGAGCCCGGCCACCTCATCCCTTTTAACCCCTGCTGCCCATACCATCTATTTTTGACCAATCCGAGAGGAGGGGGGGGCGGAAACTAAACTGCCCTAACATGCAGAAGTCCTCCCTCGGTCGGGGGGGGACACCCCTGTATTCGGTACATATGGTATCCCTGCTAGCTGCGGCCCCTTAACCCCTCAGTCTCCGTCTCCCCAGTCCATGCCGCCTTCGATTAACTCCCTCGGCGCCACACAGACTAATTCTCTGCTGACATGAAGCCAGATTGTCTGTTACGGGACCTCTCTCCTCTGCCTGGGTGCTGGGCCTAAATATATGCCAATGGACTGTTGCAGTGGTGGCTGACGTGAAGCCTGATTCTCTGCTATGACATGCAGACTAATTCTCTGCTGACATGAAGCCAGATTGTCTGTTACGGGACCTCTCTCCTCTGCCTGGGTGCTGGGCCTAAATATATGCCAATGGACTGTTGCAGTGGTGGGTGACGTGAAGCCTCATTCTCTGCTATGACATGCAGACTAATTCTCTGCTGACATGAAGCCAGATTGTCTGTTACGGGACCTCTCTCCTCTGCCTGGGTGCTGGGCCTAAATTTATGACAATGGACTGTTGCAGTGGTGGGTGACGTGAAGCCTGATTCTCTGCTATGACATGCAGACTGATTCTCTGCTGACATGAAGCCAGATCCTCTGTTACGGGACCTCTCTCCTCTGCCTGTGTGCTGGGCCTAAATATATGCCAATGGACTGTTACAGTGGTGGCTGACGTGAAGCCTCATTCTCTGCTATGACATGCAGACTAATTCTCTGCTGACATGAAGCAAGATTGTCTGTTACGGGACCTCTCTCCTCTGCCTGGGTGCTGGGCCTAAATTTATGACAATGGACTGTTGCAGTGGTGGGTGACGTGAAGCCTGATTCTCTGCTATGACATGAAAACTGATTCTCTGCTGACATGAAGCCAGATTGTCTGTTACGGGACCTCTCTCCTCTGCCTGGGTGCTGGGCCTAAATATATGCCAATGGACTGTTGCAGTGGTGGCTGACGTGAAGCCTCATTCTCTGCTATGACATGCAGACTAATTCTCTGCTGACATGAAGCCAGATTGTCTGTTACGGGACCTCTCTCCTCTGCCTGGGTGCTGGGCCTAAATTTATGACAATGGACTGTTGCAGTGGTGGGTGACGTGAAGCCTGATTCTCTGCTATGACATGCAGACTGATTCTCTGCTGACATGAAGCCAGATCCTCTGTTACGGGACCTCTCTCCTCTGCCTGGGTGCTGGGCCTAAATTTATGAAAATGGACTCTTACAGTGGTGGGTGACGTGAAGCCTGATTCTCTGCTATGACATGAAGACTGATTCTCTGCTGACATGAAGCCAGATCCTCTGTTACGGGACCTCTCTCCTCTGCCTGGGTGCTGGGCCTAAATATATGCCAATGGACTGTTGCAGTGGTGGCTGACGTGAAGCCTCATTCTCTGCTATGACATGCAGACTAATTCTCTGCTGACATGAAGCCAGATCCTCTGTTACGGGACCTCTCTCCTCTGCCTGTGTGCTGGGCCTAAATATATGCCAATGGACTGTTGCACTGGTGGCTGACGTGAAGCCTGATTCTCTGCTATGATATGAAGACTGATTCTCTGCTGACATGAAGCCAGATTGTCTTTTACGGGACCTCTCTCCTCTGCCTGGGTGCTGGGCCTAAATATATGCCAATGGACTGTTGCAGTGGTGGCTGACGTGAAGCCTCATTCTCTGCTATGACATGCAGACTAATTCTCTGCTGACATGAAGCCAAATTGTCTGTTACGGGACCTCTCTCCTCTGCTTGGGTGCTGGGCCTAAATTTATGACAATGGACTGTTGCAGTGGTGGGTGACGTGAAGCCTGATTCTCTGCTATGACATGAAGACTGATTCTCTGCTGACATGAAGCCAGATTGTCTGTTACAGGACCTCTCTCCTCTGCCTGGGTGCTGGGCCTAAATATATGCCAATGGACTGTTGCAGTGGTGGCTGACGTGAAGCCTCATTCTCTGCTATGACATGCAGACTAATTCTCTGCTGACATGAAGCCAGATTGTCTGTTACGGGACCTCTCTCCTCTGCCTGGGTGCTGGGCCTAAATTTATGACAATGTACTGTTGCAGTGGTGGGTGACGTGAAGCCTGATTCTCTGCTATGACATGCAGACTGATTCTCTGCTGACATGAAGCCAGATTGTCTGTTACGGGAACTCTCTCCTCTGCCTGGGTGCTGGGCCTAAATATCTGAGAATGGACTGTTCCAGTGGTGGGTGACGGGAAGCCAGATTCTCTGCTATGACATGCAGACTAATTCTCTGCTGACATGAAGCCAGATTGTCTGTTATGGGACCTCTCTCCTCTGCCTGGGTGCTGGGCCTAAATATATGCCAATGGACTGTTGCAGTGGTGGCTGACGTGAAGCCTCATTCTCTGCTATGACATGCAGACTAATTCTCTGCTGACATGAAGCCAGATTGTCTGTTACGGGACCTCTCTCCTCTGCTTGGGTGCTGGGCCTAAATTTATGACAATGGACTGTTGCAGTGGTGGGTGACGTGAAGCCTGATTCTCTGCTATGACATGAAGACTGATTCTCTGCTGACATGAAGCCAGATTGTCTGTTACGGGACCTCTCTCCTCTGCCTGGGTGCTGGGCCTAAATATATGCCAATGGACTGTTGCAGTGGTGGCCTACGTGAAGCCTCATTCTCTGCTATGACATGCAGACTAATTCTCTGCTGACATGAAGCCAGATCCTCTGTTACGGGACCTCTCTCCTCTGCCTGTGTGCTGGGCCTAAATATATGCCAATGGACTGTTGCACTGGTGGCTGACGTGAAGCCTGATTCTCTGCTATGATATGAAGACTGATTCTCTGCTGACATGAAGCCAGATTGTCTGTTACGGGACCTCTCTCCTCTGCCTGGGTGCTGGGCCTAAATTTATGACAATGGACTGTTGCAGTGGTGGCTGACGTGAAGCCTGATTCTCTGCTATGACATGCAGACTGATTCTCTGCTGACATGAAGCCAGATCCTCTGTTACGGGACCTCTCTCCTCTGCCTGGGTGCTGGGCCTAAATTTATGAAAATGGACTGTTGCAGTGGTGGGTGACGTGAAGCCTGATTCTCTGCTATGATATGAAGACTGATTCTCTGCTGACATGAAGCCAGATTCTCTGTTACGGGACCTCTCTCCTCTGCCTGGGTGCCGGGGCCTAAATATCTGAGAATGGACTGTTCCAGTGGTGGGTGACGGGAAGCCAGATTCTCTGCTATGGGACCTCTCTCCAATTGATTTTGGTTAATTTTTATTTATTCAATTTTTATTTTAATTCATTTCCATATCCACATTTGTTTGCAGGGGATTTACCTACATGTTGCTGCCTTTTGCAGCCCTCTAGCCCTTTCCTGGTCTGTTTTACAGCCGTTTTAGTGCCGAAAAGTTCGGGTCCCCATTGACTTCAATGGGGTTCGGGTTCGGGACGAAGTTCGGATCGGGTTCGGATCCCGAACCCGAACATTTCCGGGAAGTTCGGCCGAACTTCTCGAACCCGAACATCCAGGTGTTCGCTCAACTCTACTCTTGACTCCTCCGTGCACATAACTCCTGGATAAGGACAGTCTTATTTTTCCCATATACTTGGATGCCTTTGTGCTCACACAGAGCTGTGATCTCAGCCACGCTCAGGACGGCATAATTCACGGATTCAGACATTATTGCCAAATAAAAGATAGGACAGAAAACAAGAGAGAGGGAAGGGGACTGTCGTGAATTATTATTCTATCAAAACTAATGCACTGTGCTTCGTCTACCAGAATTTTTCAATCCTTTAGTACAGAGTTATGGACATAACTTCATGCACTAATATTCTAAGCATACAGAATCCCACCGCTGCCACCAGAAATTGTCACGAGCTATGGATCCGATCGCTCCGGATCCCACAGCTGTGACGTAGTGGTCTGTGACGGAGTCTGCGCACACACAGAGACCTCACGTGACCGGCGTATTACCACTCGGCTAACACACCCCCACTATACTGCGGTAACTGCCACCACGTGGGTTCCCGGTCCACGAGCCGACTATCCTGGTCATTCACTGTCACACAGATCAGTGGGTGAACCGGATATCACTTACTGACCAACCGCAGTCAATCACCCCCAGCTACAATTCCTGAATGCAATTTAACTAACTACCTGGTAACGTCTCTTCAAAGGCAAGGTACGTTGTTCAGCAGCTTAGAATATGGAAGACTTGGCCATTTAGATTTTATAATCTTTAATAAGCGGTAAAAAGCAGTGCATACAAGTCTAATGAAAATGACTATAAATCTACAGAATAATAATAACAATATAAATAATCACGACAGTTCAAATGAAAGGGAAAAAGATGAAAGAATACTTAGTTTCTCTGGAGGGTTTCAGATGGTCGTTCATATGTCCTTTTTGAATCCTTGCAAACCCAGTTCAGTATGTATCAGGGGAGACCCTCAAAGTTCTTCTGATACAGGGATATGCCGTCAATGTCCAATTAAGTGTCTGGTGATGTTCCATGGGTCTCTCTCCTCTGTCCTTGTGCATAGATTTTTATGAACTCTCCCATGGGCAGGAGACTTACTCCTGTCAGCCAATGGCAGCAGATTGACTGTGAAGCCTAGGGATGGCCCCCAAGTGTTTTATGACCCCATCAAAGTTCAGTTCCTACAATTATTATTAAGATTATACTTAAGCTCATATCTCCCTGATACATCGGCATATTTTTATACAGAATACATATTTGTGATCCTTATTTATTTACCTACAGAATGAGACCACACACGGTAATGCTGGGACCTGTAGTTCTTCTACCACCCATAGGTCAGCTACAGAATCACATCCTGTAGTCATATTTGATACCAAATTAACCACAATACTCTGTAGAGCCTGGATCTCGTGTCAGAAAGGGCATAAGTTGATTCATAAATGAAATATGAAAGTAGACTGGTTTTATGCCCAGAGCTAATTAAGGGCTATTAGCTCTCCTCAAACCAGACCTGGAAATTAATGACGTCACGCTCCAGCCAGGCTTGACAGCGAGCTGATCTTATCTTAGGGGACAGGATGAGCTGGGCCTGGTATAGCCTTTATGACCTTTTATAGCCGGCCTCAGAGTAGTGGTAATAAAAGTGTCCATCTATATCATAAGTGACCCAGGCTTCAGGAAGATGAGAGTTCACAGTTTTTTTTACATATGCCAGAAACATATAAGATGGCTACCTAGAGGAATTATGTATGTATGCCGACACACACGCATCAATATACTAGACCACCCTTTAATACTGAGACACAGTAAGTCTACGTCACAGCAGTTGAATAAAATGCAAGCAGTGATTAGAGTTGAGCGAATCGAAGCTGACAAAGTGGAATTCGTTCTTTTATACATAACGAAATCCGTTAATCCTTAATTGTGTAACCGGGGTGAAATTGCAGCCTATTACTACAACTTTTGGGGTGTTTACGTTCTTTGATATATAAGTACATCCATTCATCCTTTTTTCGAAGGTGAAATTGTGGCCTGACACTATCACTCTTTTACTCTTACAGTTACTGTTACAGTAAAGTATGTCAGACAGACAGGTGACTGACCCTTCCAATGGAACAGGCAGTGGCCAAAATGTTTCTGGGGGTAGCAGAAGCAGCAGCAGAAGAAGGGGGGGGGGGGAGGGGGGTGGTAGCAGCAGCTCAAGAAGTAGCATATGCTGTTAGCTCTGCTCTACTTTTCAACAAGGATGAGCTTATTGAGGACAGTGAGCAGCTACTGCCCAGCCAAGATATGGAGGAGACATCCGCCACTTCCTCTGGTAGGCAGGCAAGTAGCGACAATAAGAGTTGCATGGGAGCAGGTGTTGCAAGCAGTCAGGCACGTGGCCCTGACACTGGTGAGGGTGATATCAGTGACGTGAAGACAGTAGTGGATGATGTAGCCGATCGCATGTGGGAGCTGGGTGAAGAGGGGGCTTTATCATCATCAGAAGAAGAGGATGGTAGCTTGTGCATGAGGCAACAGCTGAGCCAGCAGGGTGGTAGCGTGGCCATGAGTCAGCAGGATGGCAGCAGTGTGAGGTCTGGAGCCCGGGGTAGACCGTCTGCTATGCAGGAGCCTACCTGTCTGGAAAGAACACAGGTCCACGGAGGCAGTAGGCAGTCAGAAATTAGTGGTGGGGGAAAATAGTATACTCGTGATAGAGATGTGGACTACATTCTTTGAAACAGCTAAGAAAGCTCCCACATACTTTAGTTCTTAGACAACACCTTATCTTCTCCTGAGCACAAAAGTTCCATCCTACCGAAGAGAACACGCCTCCTTGCTACATCATATATGCTTTTCTGCTGTTAGTAAAAACTCCATTACAAGATGGCGCTTACAGCGAGATATTTACATAGTTTACATACCACAGTTAGTAAAACAATGCACAATGGGCAGATACCAAGTGTTATCTCTTTTCATATTTCAGCCAATGTAACAATGCCATGAGCCTCAGGGGGAATGCCTCTCTGATGTCTATATAAACTGCTGTACTTCCTGTAATAAACAAGAATTTGCTTTGACCCCAGTGTGTGTGTTATTATTTTCTTCCGTGCACGTAAAACCCTTGGGTTGTTATTAGTTTGGAGCAGTAGAGCAAACGTGATCGGTCCTGATTGAGGGCATCTTTAACCACTTAAGGACCACAGGTTTATACCCCCCTAGTGACCAGGCCCTTTTTTACAAATCGGCACTTCACAACTTTAACGGTTTATTGCTCATTCATGCAACTTGGCACCCAAATGAATTTTACCTCCTTTTCTTCTCACAAATGCAGCTTTCTTTTGGTGGTATTTGATTGCTGCTGAGATTTTTCATTTTTATGATATTAATCAAAATAGACCGCAATTTTCTCAAAAAAATGTGTATTTTTAACTTTCTCTGGTTAAATTGTTCAAATATAATTACATTTCTATACAAGTTTGTGTCCGAATTTATTGTGCTACATGTCTTTGATAAAAAAAAATCCAATAAGTGTTAAGCAAAAGTATTTTGCTGTATTTGTGAGAGGAGAGGCTGATTACACGGCTACTTACTTGCACCTGTGAGGCCAGGCTGGGTGGGTACTAGGCTATTTATAGGCTCCTGTAGGCCTAGGCTGACGACGATTCAGCTGATTTCACTACCTGTGAGTCAGCTCTAGGATACTGCAGCATGGTGTGGAGGCTCCTTACGGCTGGGCGATGGCAGAATGTCTTAGCAGGGCGCTGGTATTCACGGTAGGATCGTAGTGGTTTGCACGGGACCAACGCTGCGGTCCGTGACATGTAGCGCTCTGAGATGTAGCAGAGTCGGGCGCTAAACGCCTGAATGATGGTTGTTAGTTGGTTCAAGTCATGCACGCTGTGTTTTTATATCAATGGTAGAAAATAAAAATAAATGCTGTGATATTGCATTTGATGGCATGGTGCCTACAGGGTGGCATGCGATGCGCAGTACTCTGGTTCAAAGCAGAGTGGGGTGCTAACGGTCTAGTGAATGCTCGGCTGTCTAGGGGCTCGTTGGGGGTCATTGCATATAGTTGTTGGCCTAGAAGGCGCCTGGTGTAGGTATGGTCACAGGTTTCCTCTATTAGGAAAAAAAAAAAAAATGTGTGTTTTTAACATGCAGGGGCACATCCGTAGCTAACGCCAAACATGCAAGGAGTTGGGGTATGTATACCAGGGGTCTGCATGTGGGGATCCATGCAGATCAATCGAGGCGCCCATATGTGAGTTCTGATGCTCCTGTAGGTAAGTGTGGTTTATCTATAAACTGTATGTTATGGGCACGCATGTGTCAGCGGTTCTGTGCTGGGGTATAGGTGCACTATATGTTGCTTTATTGTCGTTGCTTCAAGGTTCATGTTCATGCACGTTTATGTTTCTTGGGTGGTGCTGTGGTGACCATCCCTGAGAAAAGGAAAAAAAAAAAAAGCCTGCAGCATTATGTGGAGGCGTTACCTTCAAAGCTATGTCCATGTGTCTGCATTTACAATTTATACTCTGTTCACCACTAGAGCTGCGTTCATGCGTTGCTGTTGCATCACATTGATACCCTGTTATCTCAGATTGCATTCACAGCTGCGTTATACCGTGCTCTTCATGCTCACAGCTGGGCCCATACCATGTTTCAGGCACTACTCACATCCACAGCTGCGTTCACCCAGCTGTTCATACATCACTTCGGCTTCCACTTAAGGCCGCATTTTCCTTTTCATTGCTACATCATGGTTACTCAGTATTTTCTCGGGGGCAGTCAGTGCACCGCTCTGATACCGTTCTCCTAATGAACATAGCTGCTTTCCTTCAGGTTTACGTTTCTTCCCTCGCTGGCGCCTGGCCGCGCCATTAGGGTCTCTCGCGCCTGGCGGTTAATAAATCCTGTCACGACTACAGGTGATTACGAAGTCCTGTCACGTCTTCAGGCGATTACGAAATCCTGTCACGACTACAGGTTAATAAGTCCTGTCACGACTACAGGCAATTACGTCCCGATCCATTATCAGAGTTAAGCGGCATATGCCATCTTCTAATTTTTGGGTCCTTTATTAATAATAAGAAATAATTTAAGCAGTGGCCTGGGGGATAAGTATAGGTGTAGTATTTGCTACCAGCAATAGTCGGTGTCCGAGCAGGGCCCTTAGCGAATGGTTGGACTTCATTAAGCCTTCCATCACATTCACCATTGTTATTTCAGTCTGCAGCTCCCGGGTTCAGACCTTCTTGTAATATGTTCATATGATCGTCAACATAGGGGTAAATCGTTTCTGACTACCGACCGCTCTTTCAAAACATCAACTTTAGCTACCTCCAAAAACAACGGCACGTGACAAAGAGGTAAGGTATATAGAAGTCGCTGATATGTACGGTATATTCCGCACCTTCATCGGGTAGAGTTTTCTGCGTTCAAAGCGGGTGTCTTAATGGTATGTATATGTTTTACTCTAACTAAGGTCTATGCTTTTTGGCCCCTTTAGGCTGCCCTACAGCAGCAGTTACGGCACAATTCTACTGCTTGTTGCAAGATAGGGTTAGATAGGTTAGGGACACCTTTCTGATAGCCGATCCGAACACAAGTGTATATTTATTGGTTTGCGCAAAAGTTATAGCGTTTACAAACTATGGTACAAAAATGTGAATTTCCGCATTTTGAAGCAGCTCTGACTTTCTGAGCACCTGTCATGTTTCTTGAGGTGCTAGAATGCCAGGATAGTATAAATACCCCCAAATGACCCCATTTTAGAAAGAGGACACCCCAAAGTATTCACGGAGGGGCATGGTAAGTTTATGTATGATTTAATATTTTTTCACAAGTTAGCGGAAAATGACACTTTCTGAGGAAAAAAAAAAAGTTTCCATTTCTGCTAACTTCTGGCAAAAAAATAATAATCTCCCACAGACTCACTATGCCCCTCAGTGAATACCTTGGGGTGTATACTTTCCGAAATGAGGTCATTTGTGGGGTGTGTTTACTGTTCTGGCATTTTGGGCGGGGTTAAATTGTGAGCAAACCTGTAAAGCCTAAAGGTACTCGTTGGACTTTCGGACCCTTTACCCGTGGCTCCATTCCGCGGCTCCGCAAAAAAAATATAACATGTCCTATTCTTGCCCGCGCTTTACGGACAAGAATAGGCATTTATATTGCCGGCGCCGGTCTGTTCCACAAATTGTGGAAGGCAACACGTGCGCCTTCCGTTTTTTGCGGATCCGCGGTTTGCGGACCGCAAAAAATGGCACGGTCGTGTGCATGAGGCCTTATATTGAGCATACGGGTAATGAGATTTTTTTTTTTTTCATTTAGCCTCTGGGCTGAAAGAAAAAAATAACAGCACAGATTTCTTCATTCGCATTGATCAATGTGGATGAAAAAATCTCTGCCAAAAAATGTGCAAAAAAATAAAAAAAAGAGGGGAAAGGACATAGGAGTGCTTGCGAAGTAAAGCTGCGATCACTAATAAAGATCCAAAAAGCTCAAAAGTGATCTTTATAGCACTGCAGCGATTTTACAGTGTTTTTGCAGTGATCAGAAAAAAAATTCTGTCACTGCGGCGGGGCGGACTGAATGCACGTGTGCGCACAAGATCAGGCCTGATCGGGCGAACACTGCGTTTTTTGTAGAGCCTAAGGTGACCCTAATGTACTGATATAGATCTGATTGCGATCAGTCTTCATCACTTACAGATACTATATAGTACTAGTGCTGATTAGCGACAGCAATGATGCTAATCAGTGACTGCGGTGCGGTGGGCTGGGCGCTAACTACCTAACAAGTAGCTAACTAACTGGCGTGAATAAGGGACCCTTAGGCCCCATTCACACGTCCGCAATTCTGTTCCGCATTTTGTGGAATTGCGATTCATTTCTATGGGGACAGACTTTGTCCCGCTCGGATCCGGAATTGCGGATCTGCACTCCCGGGTCCACACTTGCGTTCCGCAAAAATATAGAACATGTCCTATTTTTGTCCGCAATTGCGGACAAGAAAAGGCATTTTCTATATAGTTCTGTCAATGTGCGGATCCGCAAAATGCAGAAAGCACATTGCCGGTGTCCGTGTTTTGCGGATCCGCAAAACACATACGGACGTCTGAATGGAGCCTTACAGGGGGGGTGATCAATGACAGAGAGGTGATCAGGGAGTCTATATGGGGTGATCAGGGGTTAATAAGGGGTTAATAAGTGACAGGGGTGTAGTGTAGTGTGGTGCTTGGTGCTACTTACAGAGCTGCCTGTGTCCTCTGGTGGTTGATCCAAGCAAAAGGGACCACCAGAGGACCAGGTCTAATATACCTTTCTGATGCAATTTTTTTTAACATTTACAGCCTGCCAGCGAATGATCAGCGCTGGCAGGCTGTAGTTTAACTTCAGAGCTGCGCGCCAATAGGTGTCACTGGGACCTGAGAGTGCCGCCGCACTGACGCCTATCGGCGTTAGTGTGACGGCAAGAGGTTAACAGTTGGTGCCTGATACGTGGGGCTCAGGAGAAGTAACGTTGCTAGCCGAAGTTTGGGGGTTCTCAGAGCACAGTGGATAATGCTGGAGGACGAGTACTGCAGCCTCAGACAAGGTGAGAATATTTTAGTTATCTCACATGCCTCTTGCTGCTCCACTGTGCTGTGGTAATCTGTTCTGCTATTGAGGTTACTTAAGTAGTAGCAACTTCGGTTGATGTAAAATCCTGAGTTCCTAGAATCCTTTGAGTTTGCTGTTCTGTGGTTGTGTTTTGTTTCTGTGTGGTTTGTGTCAGGCACCTTCACAGTTAACGGTTAAGCAGAGCAAGAGATTTCCCCTGGCAGGGGGGGGAGCTACAGTTGATTTCTGCTGGACCTGGACTGGGGCAGTTTTACAGATCTCCCCTTAGGAGCTGGCAGATGAAGTAGCCCAGGGGGACTATGGTAAATATCTACTGGACCTGGACTGGGGCATCTTTACAGCTCTCACCTTAGGAGGAGGCAGACTTGCAGGACATGGACTGGGGCATCTTAAGTGATCTCCCCTTATGAGGCCGCAGGTGGATTAGTCCCGGCTGGCCAACCAGACGTGGGAGCCAGAGTGTATATACTGCATAGGGGTGAGCTCTGCTTGGGAGTGTGAAGGAGAAGGTGTCTGCTTCTGTCTTGGTTGTAAGTGAATAAATCCATGGGACACAGTGTTGAAGAAGTTGTAGGGATGAAGTATAGGAATCTTAACCCTAGGAGTACTAGTACGGTGGCACCCTGATTTAGGGAGGAATCTCAGAGGAAGCTAGTCTGGGAAAGATTCAGAAAGACACATTGTGTGTATGTTATAAAGGATCATGGATGTGATGGAGTTGAAGATTACAGAATGTGATTTACATGGAGAATTGAGTGCGTGGTAGTAAGTATGTAAAGCATTGTGTCTCGTGTGCCTGTGTGCCCCGCATCGTGCGTGTCTCTGTTGCCCGGTGAATATAGAGGGAGAGACAGGGCTCCGTAGCTGCACGGGGGGGGGAGGGGGGGGGTTTACATTGAAATGTGTGATAGCGAGAACACTGTCTGCAATGCCGGAGATAATCAAAAGAAAATGTGCCTGAGGTACTGTGTGTGTGTGTGTGTGGAGCATGTATGTTATTTGTATGTTATTTGTTAATAAGTTCAAAACTTTTGTGTGTAAAAGTATGAGAGATGGTTCTATATGTCTGTCTGTTTCTATGTCTGTTCGACATTATATGTTATGTCTGTGTGGACCGGGAATCTGACCTTGTGTGTTGCCAACTCGAAAGCTGACTAGTAAAGGAAATTCTCAAACAGTCCGAGACTTTTTGAAAGTAAAAGGGGTTATCAAGGAGATTGTATCCCCTTCTAACACTCTTTTGTACCCTGTGAAAAAGAAAAGCGAGAAGGGCAAACCAACCCAATACCAGATGGTACGTGACCTATGTGCTGTCAATGAAGCAACTGTTTTTAACACCTCATTTTGCCCAATCCCCACACCTTGTTGGCTCAGGTTCCCACTACCCCTACCCACTCCGCTGTGATTGATTTGACAAATGTTTTAATTTCAGTACCACTACATTAAGACAGTTGGTAGTTTGCTTTCATACATGAGGGTAAACAGGATACCTAGGTGGTACTGTCGCAGGGGGCCCAGAACTCGTCCAGTATATACAGGTCCTTCTAAAAAAATTAGCATATTGTGATAAAGTTCATTATTTTCTGTAATGTACTGATAAACATTAGACTTTCATATATTTTAGATTCATTACACACAACTGAAGTAGTTCAAGCCTTTTATTGTTTTAATATTGATGATTTTGGCCACAGCTCATGAAAACCCCAAATTCCTATCTAAAACAATTAGCATATCATGAAAAGGTTCTCTAAACGAGCTATTAACCTAATCATCTAAACCAACTAATTAACTCTAAACACCTGCAAAAGATTCCTGAGGCTTTTAAAAACTCCCAGCCTGGTTCATTACTCAAAACCGCAATCATGGGTAAGACTGCCGACCTGACTGCTGTCCAGAAGGCCATCATTGACACCCTCAAGCAAGAGGGTAAGACACAGAAAGAAATTTCTGAACGAATAGGCTGTTCCCAGAGTGCTGTATCAAGGCACCTCAGTGGGAAGTCTGTGGGAAGGAAAAAGTGTGGCAGAAAACGCTGCACAACGAGAAGAGGTGACCGGACCCTGAGGAAGATTGTGGAGAAGGACCGATTCCAGACCTTGGGGGACCTGCGGAAGCAGTGGACTGAGTCTGGAGTAGAAACATCCAGAGCCACCGTGTACAGGCGTGTGCAGGAAATGGGCTACAGGTGCCGCATTCCCCAGGTCAAGCCACTTTTGAACCAGAAACAGCGGCAGAAGCGCCTGACCTGGGCTACAGAGAAGCAGCACTGGACTGTTGCTCAGTGGTCCAAAGTACTTTTTTCGGATGAAAGCAAATTTTGCATGTCATTCGGAAATCAAGGTGCCAGAGTCTGGAGGAAGACTGGGGAGAGGGAAATGCCAAAATGCCTGAAGTCCAGTGTCAAGTACCCACAGTCAGTGATGGTCTGGGGTGCCATGTCAGCTGCTGGTGTTGGTCCACTGTGTTTTATCAAGGGCAGGGTCAATGCAGCTAGCTATCAGGAGATTTTGGAGCACTTCATGCTTCCATCTGCTGAAAAGCTTTATGGAGATGAAGATTTCATTTTTCAGCACGACCTGGCACCTGCTCACAGTGCCAAAACCACTGGTAAATGGTTTACTGACCATGGTATTACTGTGCTCAATTGGCCTGCCAACTCTCCTGACCTGAACCCCATAGAGAATCTGTGGGATATTGGGAAGAGAAAGTTGAGAGACGCAAGACCCAACACTCTGGATGAGCTTAAGGCCGCTATCGAAGCATCCTGGGCCTCCATAACACCTCAGCAGTGCCACAGGCTGATTGCCTCCATGCCACGCCGCATTGAAGCAGTCATTTCTGCAAAAGGATTCCCGACCAAGTATTGAGTGCATAACTGAACATAATTATTGGAAGGTTGACTTTTTTTGTATTAAAAACACTTTTCTTTTATTGGTCGGATGAAATATGCAAATTTTTAGAGATCGGAAATTTGGGTTTTCATGAGCTGTATGCCAAAATCATCAATATTAAAACAATAAAAGGCTTGAACTACTTCAGTTCTGTGTAATGAATTTAAAATATATGAAAGTCTAATGTTTATCAGTACATTACAGAAAATAATGAACTTTATCACAATATGCTAATTTTTTTAGAAGGACCTGCATACTGTAGCCATGTTGCTCCTGTCCTTTTTTTTTTTTTTTTTTTTTTTTTTTACTGATCATGGCTGGAAGGTGTCAAAAATAAAACTTCAGTTTTTCTGCATTACTGTTACCTTGCTGGGGTGAAACATCTCACCTGTTTGCCCAGAAACATGAATGCACTGAGGACATCATTTTTAGGCCCTCTTTCTTATTGCAGACCGTCGATATGCAAGTTTGATGCAGTTTTCTTTATAATCAGTGGCGTAACTACCTGGGAAGCAGCTGCTTCGGGGCCCGGCGCCCCGGCAGCGTGTGTGACAGTTTATTTTCAAGTTAAATATCGCGTTTAGGGCCCCTTCATGGCAGCCGCCGCTAGTGTGATCTAATCTTACTGCTAAAGTCTCCTGGTGTGTCTAGGATTCAAACCCACAACCTCCAATGTATCAGTGGCAAAGCATTAACCCACACAGCCATAAAGGCTGCATTACAACTGATTGAAGAAATATGAGACTTCTACTGCTATAGCTGGCTAAGTGTACACACGACGGCTGCCCCCAACACACCCAGCACTGCTATATCTCTATATGACAGCTGTCCTAGCACACTCAGCTCTGCTATATCTCTATATATGACAGCTGCCCCAGCAAACCCAGCTCTACTACATCTATACACATGACAGCTGCCCAAACACACCCAGCTCTGCTACATCTATACACATGACAGCTGCACCAGCACACTCAGCTCTACTATATCTCTATATATGACAGCTGCCCCAGCTGATACTGGCACCTGGGGGGGAGAGGCACCTGATAATGGCACATGGGGGGGGGGAGAGGGGTTGGCACCTGATACTGGCACATGGGGGGGAGGGAGAGAGGCACTTGATACTGGCACTTTATTGTGGGGGGGGGGGGGAGGCACTATGATACTGGGACATGGGGGGGGAGGAGAGAGGCACTTGATACTGGCATGTGGGGGGGGGGGGGGGTTGGCACTATGATACTGGCACATGGGGGGGAGGCACTTGATACTGGCACTTTTTTGGGGGGGAGATGGCACTATGATAATGGGACATGGGGGGGGAAGAGAGAGGCACTTGATACTGGCACATGGGGGGGAGATGGCACTATGATACTGGGACATGTGGGGGGGAAAGAGGCACTTAATACTGGCACATGATGGGGGGCATCTATGGGGACAATTACTGGCACATTATTGGGGGGCATTATGGGGGACACTAGGCCGGCAGCCTATCGGAGGCCGGACACTGAGGGGCATCTACTGGGGCACTATATATGGGGCATTTTATACTGGTACATTATGGGGGGCACTAGCAGGAAGGGGGGAGAGGAGCACTATTGGGGAATTTACTGGGGGCACTATATAGGGGTATTTTATACTGGCGCATTATGGGGGCACTATGGGGACATTAGCTCAACTGGGGGCATTACAAGGGGGTATTTTTGCACTGTCACATTATAAGGAGAATTATTACTACTGGGGGGGGCATTATGGTGGGCTTTATTACTCCCCCATGGTATGAGCCCCTAGTAGCAGCACCAGCCTCTCCCTGCTCTGATATCCCTCTGCCCCTTCTCCAAATCCTTATTATGAAATCTTTCTCATTAGGATAAAACACAACATCAGCTCCGCCGAGCCCCCGGCCAAAGTGGTGAAGTGGTGTCTGAGATCCCAAGGGCAAAGCCAAGTAATTGTAAGTGTTCATGTGAAATATGTTTGTTATACACATATAGCATACACTGTGCAACACAATATACAGTATACCGCTACGCTGTGCCACACAATGTACAGTATACTGCTACACTGTGCCCCACAATATACAGTATACCGCTACACTGTGCCACACAATATACAGTATACATCTACACTGTGCCCCACAATATACAGTATACCTCTACACTGTGCCCCACAATATACAGTATACCTCTATACTGTGCCACACAATATACAGTATACTGCTACACTGTGCCACACAATATACAGTATACCGCTACACTGTGCCCCACAATATACTGTATACCGCTACACTGGGCCACACAATATACAGTATACCTCTACACTGTGCCACACAATGTACAGTATACCTCTACACTGTGCCACACAATGTACAGTATACCTCTACACTGTGCCCCACAATGTACAGTATACCGCTACACTGTGCCCCACAATGTACAGTATACCGCTACACTGTGCCCCACAATGTACAGTATACCGCTATACTGTGCTAAAGGAGTGGGGTTTACACAGGAGGAGGTGCGAAGCACGCTGAAGAGGGCCCTTACAAATATTTGCTGTGGGGCCCAGTCACTTCTAGTTACGCCCCTGTTTATAATTGTTTGTCTTCTAGTCCCTTTCACCTTACATATGAGGTGGTAGATTCCTTTTATGCCTAATGATGACAAGTTTGTGCTCCTTTGCACTGGGCCTATAAGATTATCACATTTAGATTGTATTGTACAGAAGTGAGTGGCCATGCCTCAGCTGTCCTCACCCAACTGCATGGCCAGTGACCATGCCATGTGCCATATTATTCAGCTAGACTTGACCCCATGGCCAGAGGTGCCCCTTTCTGCATCAGAGCTGTAGCAGTTGTACAAGCCATGTTTGATAAAGGCTCTAAGATAGTCCTGAACCACAAAGTGACCGTGATATTACGTCTATCCTTATGAAAAATACAACCCAAGAACCTTTTTATTGCCCGCAGAGTTAGATGAGATAACTTACGAAGTATGTGGTTTAACTCTGCTAAATCCTTATGTGCTGGATGAGGGCCACGGTCCGGTTAGGACTGAACCTCGGTATATCTGTTTGCTGATTTGAATGGTCATATTCATCCTGACTAAGGATAAGCGAATTGGTTCTCATACTTTTATAGGGCTGAGAAAAGACATCTGCCCATCCAGATCATCTCAGGAATTCAGTCCAAATTTCTCAAAAAGGCAAGAGTGAGACAACAACTAGTACACAAATGTGTGTTTCTCAATGGTATACAGGTCCTTCTAAAAACATTAGCATATTGTGATCAAGCTCATTATTTTCTGTAATGTACTGATAAACATTAGACTTTCATATATTTTAGATTCATTACACACAACTGAAGTAGTTCAAGCCTTTTATTGTTTTAATATTGATGATTTTGGCATACAGCTCATGAAAACCCAAAATTCCTATCTAAAAAAATTAGCATATTTCATCCGACCAATAAAAGAAAAGTGTTTTTAATACAAAAAAAGTCAACCTTCAAATAATTATGTTCAGTTATGCACTCAATACTTGGTCGGGAATCCTTTTGCAGAAATGACTGCTTCAATGCGGCGTGGCATGGAGGCAATCAGCCTGTGGCACTGCTGAGGTGTTATGGAGGCCCAGGATGCTTCGATAGCAGCCTTAAGCTCATCCAGAGTGTTGGGTCTTGCGTCTCTCAACTTTCTCTTCCCAATATCCCACAGATTCTCTATGGGGTTCAGGTCAGGAGAGTTGGCAGGCCAATTGAGCACAGTAATACCATGGTCAGTAAACCATTTACCAGTGGTTTTGGCAGCTGTGAGCAGGTGCCAGGTCGTGCTGAAAAATGACATCTTCATCTCCATAAAGCTTTTCATGCAGATGGAAGCATGAAGTGCTCCAAAATCTCCTGATAGCTAGCTGCATTGACCCTGCCCTTGATAAAACACAGTGGACCAACACCAGCAGCTGACATGGCACCCCAGACCATCACTGACTGTGGGTACTTGACACTGGACTTCAGGCATTTTGGCATTTCCCTCTCCCCAGTCTTCCTCCAGACTCTGGCACCTTGATTTCCGAATGACATGCAACAGTCCTGTGCTGCTTCTCTGTAGCCCAGGTCAGGCGCTTCTGCCGCTGTTTCTGGTTCAAAAGTGGCTTGACCTGGGGAATGCGGCACCTGTAGCCCATTTCCTGCACACGCCTGTACACGGTGGCTCTGGATGTTTCTACTCCAGACTCAGTCCACTGCTTCCGCAGGTCCCCCAAGGTCTGGAATCGGTCCTTCTCCACAATCTTCCTCAGGGTCCGGTCACCTCTTCTCGTTGTGCAGTGTTTTCTGCCACACTTTCTCCTTCCCACAGACTTCCCACTGAGGTGCCTTGATACAGCGCTCTGGGAACAGCCTATTCATTCAGAAATTTCTTTGTGTCTTACCCTCGTGCTTGAGGGTGACAATGATGGCCTTCTGGACAGCAGTCAGGTCGGCAGTCTTACCCATGATTGCGGTTTTGAGTAATGAACCAGGCTGGGAGTTTTTAAAAGCCTCAGGAATCTTTTGCAGGTGTTTAGAGTTAATTAGTTGATTCAGATGATTAGGTTAATAGCTCGTTTAGAGAACCTTTTCATGATATGCAAATTTTTTGAGATAGGAATTTTGGGTTTTCATGAGCTGTATGCCAAAATCATCAATATTAAAACAATAAAAGGCTTGAACTACTTCAGTTGTGTGTAATGAATCTAAAATATATGAAAGTCTAATGTTTATCAGTACATTACAGCAAATAATGAACTTTATCACAATATGCTAATTTTTTTAGAAGGACCTGTATGTGTTTTAATACACCATTAAGTTACTAAATTAACAGTTAATAACTGATCCCGACCATATGTTTATTGTGTCAACTTTTTAACCTACTACTGAGACATAGCATCATGTCATGAACTTTTATTCTAGATTGTATTACCTTTCTTGGCTTATCACTAGAGTTGAGCGGACACCTGGATGTACGGGTTCGGCCGAACTTCAGAAAAAAGTTTGAGTTCGGGCCCCCGAACTTGACCCGAATATGACCCCGAACCCCATTGAAGTCAATGGGGACCCAAAATTTTGAGCACTAAAATGGCTGTAAAAATGTAATTGAAAGGGCTAGAGGGCTGCAAATGGCATCAAAATGTGGTTAAGAGCATGGCAAGTGCTATGCAAACAAATGTGGATATGGAAATGACTTTAAATAACATAAAATACATAAAAATAAAAAATAATAATCTTGATCTAGGAGGATGAGGTCCATATGGAGGAGGAGGTTGAGGAGGCTGTGGATGTGGCGGTGTAGGTGGAAGTGGCGGTGGAGGAGGAGGTAGCCTACACTGCTTTTTGGTTTAAAATTTGTTTATATATTTTTTAAATTAGGGTACACCCCAAAACATTGGGAAATATAACCCTCCAGTCATGCTAAGCATGCGCTCAGACAACACACTGGCTGCAGGGCAGGCCAGCACCTCCAAGGGGTAAAGGGCAAGCTCAGGTCATGTGCCCAAGTTGCAGGGGCTGACCCATGTCAGTCAGTTTGTGTAGACGTGTGCATACCATGTCGCACGTCCCCGTGATGTTCAAGATCCAATTTGATATCTGCTCTATCAACTTTCGATGTTCTTTTATGCGCCTACCATGGTGATTACGGGTGGCGGGGAATCAGGGTTCCAGGCCAGAGAGGGAGTTTGAGAAAGAGAGACCACATCCAAGGGAGTATTCATTTTTTCAAATTTAAAATTATAGAGCGGAAATATGGGACAAAGCATTAAAGCATAAAAGTGGGACACCTTTTTAACCCCTTAGTGACCAAGCCTGTTTGGGCCTTTATGACCAAGCGTTTTTCTTCCTTTTTTCATGGTCTCGTTCCAAGAGCTATAACTTTTTTATTTTTTCGTCTATATAGCTTTATGAGGGCTTGTTTTTTACGGGACAAGTTGTAGTTTTTAATGGCACCATTTTGGGGTACACATAACTTTCTGATTAACTTTTATTAACTCTTTCTGGGAGGGAGATGGGGAAAATAGCAATACTGCCACTGCGTTTTTACATTATAGATTTTACGGCATTCATTTTTCGGTACAAATAACATAATATCAGTACGATTACAGTGATACTAAATACTTCAATTTTTTTTTTACGTTTTACTACTTTTTTTTTCCAATAAAACCCCTTTTATTAACCAAAAAAATGATTTTGCATTGCTGTTATGTTATGTTACTAAGTCCTTGTATAGCGCTCTAGAGGAACTCAATCCGATCGAAGCGCTTGTTGCCACTTAACAAGACCCATAACTTTTTTTTTTTCTTTCTCTATGGAGTTGTGTGAGGGCTTGATTTTTGAGGGACAACTTGTATTTTGTATCATTTTGGAGTAAATGGCGCTTTTTGATCGCTTGTTACTATGTTTTTTTTCGGTGGAAACTAAGAATAAATTAGAAATTCTGTCTTTTTTTTTTTTTTTTTTTTTTTACAGCGTTCACCGTAGGGGATAATTTATGTAGTCCAGGTGGTTACGGACGTGGCAATACCAAACATATGGGGGATATTTTCTTTTTGCAATTTTTTTCATTGAAAAGCGTATTTTCAATGGAAAAAAAAGCATATTTTTTTATTTTATGGAATTTTTTTATTTAGTAAATGTGTATTTTTTTAAAAACAATTTTACTACTTAAAAGTCCCACAAGGGGACTATAATACACAGTATTTTGATTGCTTTTAAAATGTAATGCATTATCTCTATAAGGCATTACATTTCAATAGCAATGCTATTCAAACCTTGACCAGCAGGCTGCGCCAGAGAGGCACAGCCTGCTGGAGATAACTGAAGACAGACTCGGGGCCCTGATCGGAAGCAAGGTAAGCTTCCAAACACATCAGCACCCCGTGGTCTTATTTTCGGGGTGCTGATGGGAGACAGAGGGAGTCTGCTCCTTCTGTCACCACTTTACATGCAGCGGGCGCCATTGCGCCCGGCATGTAAAGGGTTAAACAGCCCGGATCAGCACTCCTGCCCGTCCGGGCTGTTAGAGCAGGGCCCTGGCTCTCATGTGAGAGCCAGGTCCGCGCCCCCCGCTGCACTGGGGAGCCGTGCAGCGCTTAGACCGGGCCGCCGTAAAAACGCGGCGGCCCAGCCTAAGGTCCCTTAGTGACCGCCGTAAAAACACGTATGGGTGGTCACTAAGGGGTTAAAGTTTAAGCATTGAATGAAAGGATGTGTCGCGCATCAATTAATGAAGAATTTCTTACATTTTATTTCCTGTCAACTATGCAGAGCAGGGGTTTCTTTTCGGCAAAATTTGAGAAATGTCACCTGACAATGTAATTGACGATTTTTTTAAATTTATGTTCCTGTCATCTATGTAGAGGTGCCCCAGTGACATCCACCATCCATTTGGATATCTTCTCTATCAACTTTCGATGTTCTTTTCTGAGCCTACCATGTTGATCATGTTATCGGCGAATCAGGGTTCCACGCCGGAGAGGGAGCATGAGAAAAAGAGACAAAATTTAAGGGAGATAAATTAATAAAAAAAAATTTTAGGCGCAAATGTGGGACAAATTACAGAAGCACAAATGTGGGCCAAAAGAGTAAAGCCGAAATGTGGGACACATTATTGAAGCGCAAATGTGGTACAACTTGTTAAAGTTTAAGCATTGAATGAAATTTCTGAAATTTTATTCCCTGTCACCTATGCAAAGCAGGGGTTTATTCAAAATTGTAAAATGTCAACCCAAGAATGTAACAGAACAGAAATGTATTAACCTGTCTACTTGGTAGAGCAGGGGTCTATGACAGAAAAAAATTGTTTATTGTCACCCGAAAATGTAAAATAAAAATTATTGAAATTTATTAAGCTGTCAACTAGGTAGAGGAGGGGTATATTACACCCAAAAATGTAACAGACAAATTTTTTTTTTTTTACCTGTCTACTCGGTATAGCACTGGTACATCACACCCAAAAATTGGTGAATTTCACCAGAAAATGTAACTGACAAAGTAGTGAAATGGCAGATAATGGTCAATAGGATAGAGAAGGCGCTCATAGGTTAAGTAAATTCAGCAAATCAGATTTCTAATAAAATAAATGGTTTGCTCACCTATTGCGGTTGCATCAATTGGATGTAACTGCAATGGAGATCGAGTGTAGATAAGTGACGGTTGGTGCAGCCTAGATTCATCCGATCGCCTTGGGCAGGAGCCACCCTGCCGCTTGGGTAAGGGTATGAAGAGAAGTACGCTGGACCTTAGGTAGAGCGTGTGGACCGCAGAGGGCGCACGAAACAACCGGTCAAAGGCAATATTTTGGTTTCAGCAGTATTCAATTTATTCGTAAGACAACGTGTTTCGGGGTGCTAGAGTCCCCTTTATCAAGTCTGAGCTGGATGAGGCTGGAAGAATGCAACGGCTCGTTTGCAGAGGCACGCGGTCCACACACTCTACCTAAGGTCCAGCGTACTTCTTTTCATAAAGTAGTGAAATGACATAAAATATGTACAAATAAAAATAAAAATTTGATTTATGAGGTGGAGTTCCATATGGAGTAGGAGTTTGAGGAGGCGGTGGACATAGCGGTGTAGGTGGAAGCGGCGGTAGAGGAGGACGAGGTAGCCAACACAGGTTTTTGCTTTTAATATATATTTTTTTAATTAGGGTACACTCCAAAAGAGTGAAATATCCAAAATACAAGAATAAGCAATTGCACTGCAGTATAACAATGGATGGTTGAGGCTGGTATACATGTCTATTCTGCACAAGGTACAGACAAGTCCTGTCAGATCCATGCCTGGTTCATTTTTAATGAACATGAGCTTGTCCACATTAGCTGTGGATAGGCAGCTGCGCTTATCTGTGATGACGCCCCCTGCCGTGCTAAACATATGTTCAGATAATACACTGGCTGCAGGGCAGGCCAGCACCTCCAAGGCGTAAAGGGCAAGCTCAGGCCTTGTGCCCAATTTGTAGACCCAGAAGTTGAAGGGGGCAGACCCGTCATTCAGTACGTGTAGGGGTCTGCACACATACTGCTCACCCATGTTGGTGAAATGCTGCCTCCTGCTAAGATGTTCCATATTAGCTGGTGGTGCTGGTTGTTGTGGCATGCTGACAAAGCTTTTCCACATTTCGGCCATGCTAACCCTGCCTTCTGAGGTGCTGGCGGTGCCCCAGCTGCGTTGGTGACCTCGTCCTCTGCCTTCGCCTTGTGCTTCCACTGTGCCCCAGGGTGTCAGGTTGGAATGCCAGCAGCAGCGCGTCTACTCGCGCATATTACGATCACGCTCCAGTGACAGAATTAAGGACCGTACGTTGTCCTTGCAACGGGGATCCAGCAGCGTGGCCACCCAGTAATCAGCACAAGTTAGAATGTGGGCAACGTGGCGGTCATTGCGGAGACACTGCAGCATGTAATCGCTCATGTGTGCCAGGCTTTCCAGAGGTAACGAAAAGCTGTCCTCTGTGGGAGGTGTATTGTCTGTGTCCTCTGTATCCCCCCATCCACGCACCAGTGATGGCCATGAGCTGGTCTGGGTGCCACCCTGCTGTGAACATGGTTCCTCCTCCTCCGTCATCTCCTCCGTCATCTCCTCCCTCCGTCATCTCCTCCCTCCGTCATCTCCTCCCTCCGTCATCTCCTCCCTCCGTCATCTCCTCCCTCCGTCATCTCCTCCCTCCGTCATCTCCTCCCTCCGTC
Source organism: Bufo gargarizans (assembly GCF_014858855.1). Taxonomy (NCBI): domain Eukaryota; kingdom Metazoa; phylum Chordata; class Amphibia; order Anura; family Bufonidae; genus Bufo; species Bufo gargarizans. The sequence goes on from NC_058085.1 coordinate 381,664,113, forward strand.
ATCTCCTCCCTCCGTCATCTCCTCCCTCCGTCATCTCCTCCCTCCGTCATCCTCCTCCTCCATCCTCCTCCAGAACTGTGCCCTGGCTGGACAATTGTGTACCTGGCGTTTGTGGGTGCAGGAACCCACCCTCGTTGCCACGGGAATGACTGGCCAGAAATCCTACGAAATGATCCCTCTTCCTCCTCCTCCTGTGCCACATCCTCTTACATCATCGCCAGGAGCTTTTTTTCAAGGAGGCATAGAAGTGGGATAGTAACGCAGAGAACTGCGTTATCAGCACTGGCCATGTTGGTGGAGTACTCGAAACAGTGCAACAAGGAACACAGGTCTCGCATGGAGGCCCAGTCATTGGTGGTGAAGTGGTGCTGTTCCGCTGAGCGACTCACCCGTGCGTGCTGCAGCTGAAACTCCACTATTGCCTGCTGCTGCTCGCACAGTCTGGCCAGCATGTGCAAGGTGGAGTTCCACCTTGTGGGCACTTCGCATATGAGGAGGTGAGCAGGAAGGCCGAAGTAGCGCTGACAGGCAAGCAGCAGCAGGGTGAGAATGCCAAACGCACGCACAGACGGTCTGCACTTTACGCAGCAGCTCTGACATATCGGGGTAAGTTTTAAGGAATCTCTGCACCACCAAATTCAGCACATGCGCCAGGCAAGGGATGTGCGTCAAACCGGCTAGTCCCAGAGCTGCTACGAGATTTCGCACATTATCGAACACCACCAGGCCGGGCTTGAGGCTGACTGGCACAAACCACTCATCGGTCTGTTGTTCAAGGCCCGTCCACAGCTCCTGCGCGGTGTGGGGTTTGTCCCCCAAACAGATAAGTTTTAAAACTGCCTGCTGTCGTTTACCCCTGGCTGTGCTGAAGTTGGTGGTGAAGGTGTTACGCTGACCGGACAAGGAGCTGGTAGAGGATGAGGAAGCGGAGTAGGAGGAGGAAGCAACAGGAGGCAAACTAAAGCGCCCTGCAATCCTCGGTGGTGGAAGGACATGCGCCAAACTGCTATCCGCCTCGGCGGCTGGGCACGACGTACTGTGGGACAGCCACCACCATAAGGCCTGTAAAACTATCCAACTCCACCAGACGGAATGACAGCATTTCAAAGGCCAGTAATTCAGAAATGGGGGGTACTTCCTCTCCAGCGTTTGGGAGATGCAGAGCTGAATGCTTTCGTGGGACATTGTGTAGATGCTTGGTGACCCAGGTGGTGGTGTTGCTGGCAGATCCTCTGTTTGCGGGGTGGCAGGTGGCACTGTCACTCCAGAGGTGGATGAAGAGGCCGAGACTGCAGCAGAAGAGGAAGCAGGAGGAGCCAGAGACCTTTCTTGGTTTTTGAGGTGTCTACTCCACTGCAGCTCGTGCTTTGCACTTAAATGCCTGGTCATGCAGGTTGTGCTCAGAATGTTTATGCCTCGCTTCAGGCTCTGATTGCATAGCGTGCAAACCACTCGTGTCTTGTCGTCAGCACATTGTCTGAAGAACTGCCACGCCAGGGAACTCCTTGGAGCTGGCTTTGGTGTGCTCGGTCCCTTGCTGCGGTGTGCAGTAGCAGGCGTAATGTCTAGAGGACGGCCGCTCCGCTTTTGCACCCTGCTCCCTCTTCTGCTGTGCTGGTGTCTCTGTGCGACCACCGCCTCTTCCTCCGAACTATATAGGTCACTCGCATGACCTTGATTCTATGTGGGGTCAAGGACCTCATCGTCCTCCACATCATCTTCCACCCAGTCTTCAACCCTGCCTTCCTTGTCGGTCTGCACACTTTCGAAAGCCCAGCAGTTGGCACCTGTGTTTCGTCATCATCCGGGACATGCTGCAATGGTCCTCCCATGTACTCATCTTGAAAGATAAGTGGTTGGGCATCTCTTCCACTTCTGGGGCAGGGCTAGTTGGATGGCCTTGGGAAACCCTGCTAACAGAGTCATCAAAAAGCAGAAGAGACTGCTGCATGACTTGGGGCTCAGACTGCTTGGCTGATTTGCAAGGGGGTGAGGTGAAAGACTGATGGACATCGGCTGCAGGTGCCAACTGTGGTCTTTCAGCAGGAGACTGGATGGGAGACAATGTGAAGGAACTGGATCCACTGTCAGCCACCCAATCTACTATCGCCTGTACTTGTTCAGGCCTCACCATTCGTAGTGCCGCATTAGGCCCGACCAAATACCGCTGCAGGTTCTGTCACCTACTCGCACCTGAGGAAGGGTTTTCACTTGTGCGTGTAGCTGGCAAAGATCGACCACGTCCTCTTCCTGCAACAGGAGCTTCACCAGCAGCACCACGACCTGGGCCACGTCCCTTATTTTACGCTCTCCTCATATTTCTCGAATTTAGGATCTTGCCCTAAATGGGTGTTTAATTACCAGTAGAATAGAATAACAGTGTGTAAAGGGTGGATCTCACACGGCCTAAACCAGACTAGGCCTCAATTGAAGATTTGTTTGCCCAAAATGGCTAAATTACAAATACCTGAATCAAACCCCTGTATGTAAAGGGTGTATCTCACTGTTATGGGGGATCTGTGGGTGGCACTTATGGGGGATCTGTGGGTGGCACTTATGGGGGATCTGTGGGTGGCTCTTATTGGGGTCTCTGGATGGCACATATATAGCATCTTATGCTATGTGTCATCCACAGATCCCCTCCATAAGTGTTCCTGTAGTGAATGACCCTCAATACAAGGGGTAGGGGGTCGCATCTGCTTTTATAATGACAGTGGGGCCCGTGCAATGACTGTATTCTACTACACGGGCCCCGCTCAATGTATAATCGTATCTGTATTCTGTAATAGTTAATTATGTATATACCAGTAATCGCATAATCAGCGCTACTTACAACTAAACGCGCTCGGTAGGTAGCAGAGAGGAGGGAGGAAGCAGGCCAGGAGGACGGGCGCTGGCAGCGTGAGTCACTACGTCATGCACCCACGCTGCCTGCTTCATTCATAAAGTGGGCGGCGCAGGCGCATGACGTAGTGAGTGATGCGCCGCCTGCCCATCCTCCCGGCCTGCCTCCTCCCTCCTCTCTGCTACCTACTGAGCGCTTGTAAGTATACAGGCGCTGATTATGCGATTACCGGTATATACACAATTAACTATTACTGAATACAGATACGATTATACAGTGAGCGGGGCCCGTAGTAGAATACAGTCACTGCACGGGCCCCGCTGTCATTATAAATGCAGATGCCGGCCCCCAGCCCCTCCTCCCTCACAGCTGATACACCCGCCGCACGGCATCGCGGCGGGTGTATCATTGAAAATACGGCAAAATCAGCATTCGCCCCATAAGACGCACTGCTATTTTTCCCCCACTTTTGGGGGGGGGGGGAAGTGCGTTCTATAGGGCGAAAAATACGGTATTTCAAATATTTGAATCAAACCCCTGTATGTAAAGGGTGTATCTCACATGGCCAGAACCAGACTTGGCCTTAATTAAAGATTTGTTTGCCCAAAATTGCTGTATTTCAAATACCTGAATCAAACCCCTGTATTTAAAGGGTGTATCTCACACGGCCTGACCCACAATAGGCCTGAATTAAAGATTTATGCACGAAATGGAGGTATTTCAAATATCTAAATATAACCCAAATGTATAAAGGGTGTATCTCACAATGACATATGCAGCAAAGGCTGCCAAATAAACTTTTTTTTGCCCAAATGGGTGTTTGTTTAATAACGGAATATGGCAGCAGCATATAACACTGGAATTTCAAACGTCAAGATGCTGCAATTCCTGAAATATTGTGTATTTTGCCCCAAAAAGGGTGTTTTAGTAATAGAGAAAATACTGGAGAATCGCTCTCGACGCTCTGCAGCCTCTGCTTGCTCGCGACGCTCTGCAGCCTCTGCTTGCTCGTGACGCTCTGCAGCCGCCAGGAGGAGCTCAGAGGCTGCCTGGTCTCCAGCCTGGAGACGGTCCATGGCAGCTTGTAGGAGAGCAGCGGAGCCAGCTTGGCTGGGGGGATGGGCAGGTGGAGTGAGGCCCACCGCGGACCTCTCCTCTGGCGACTGGCTCCTTGGGGAGCTTTGGCTGTGCTCCCCCTCGCCTTCCACCTCCTCTCCGCCCCCCCATCTCGACTGCATCCTCCCCGCCACCATTCAAAGCACCGGCCATCTCCTTAGCTCTTTTCCTTGTCATACTGGCCGTCATTGCAACAGATTGTCACTGACACCGACTGCAACCTGATGCACACACACCTTATTGTATCTGCACTCAGACTGTCTAGTGTTGAGTTGATCTTAAGACTCCAGCGGCAAGACCTACTGCTGGTCGTCTTTAGTGTCTGGGAGTATGGGTCTCACATTCACACACACTAATATCCAGGGACGTCTTTAACGCGGGGCAAAAGTTGCTCCTGGGGGGGCCCAAGGCAGCTCCCTGTCCCGTCTCGATCCTAATCCTATCCTTCACTATGCGAGCAGAGCGGCATGACTCGCATAGTGAAGGACTTCTTGCTTATGTGACACTGACTGCTGCGCTAGTCTCACCAACCAATGTCACCATAATAATGAGAAAGTGCGGGGGAAGGGGGGCAGGCGGCTCGCGATGTCTGTGTAGTCAGTGCAGACAGGTCCACATTATCAAGTAGATGTCAGCAGAAGACAGCAGCGCAGCAGGGTCACCATCAGGGCAGTAACTGAGCGCTGTCAGGGACCCTGCTGGCTGCTGCAAAGAGGCAAAATAGGGGCCACTCACAGCTGCCCCCATCGGGCAGCCTGTCACGAACTATGGATCCGATCGCTCCGGATCCCACAGCTGTGACGTAGTGGTCTGTGACGGAGTCTGCGCACACACAGAGACCTCACGTGACCGGGGTATTACCACTCGGCTAACACCCCCCACTATACTTCGGTAACTGCCACCACGTGGGTTCCCGGTCCACGAGCCGACTATCCGGGTCATTCACTATCACACAGATCAGTGGATGAACCGGATATCACTTACTGACCAACCGCAGTCAATCACCCCCAGCTACAATTCCTAAATGCAATTTAACTGACTACCTGGTAACGTCTCTTCAAAGGCAAGGTACGTTGTTCAGCAGCTTAGAATATGGAAGACTTGGCCACTTAGATTTTATAATCTTTAATAAGCGGTAAAAAGAAGTGCAGACAAGTCTAATGAAAATGACTATAAATCTACAGAATAATAATAACAATATAAATAATCACGACAGTTCAAATGAAAGGGAAAAAGATGAAAGAATACTTAGTTTCTCTGGAGGGTTTCAGATGGTCGTTCATATGTCCTTTTTGAATCCTTGCAAACCCCTTTTCAGTATGTATCAGGGGAGACCCCCAAAGTTCTTCTGATACAGGGAAATGCCGTCAATGTCCAATTAAGTGTCTGGTGATGTTCCATGGGTCTCTCTCCTCTGTCCTTGTGCACAGATTTTTATGAACTCTCCCATGGGCAGGAGACTTACTCCTGTCAGCCAATGGCAGCAGAGTGACTGTGAAGCTTAGGGATTGACCCCCAAGTGTTTTATGACCCCATCAAAGTTCAGTTCCTACAATGAGGATTATACTTAAGCCCGTATCTCCTTGATACATCGGCATATTTTTATACAGAATACATATTTGCGATCCTTATTTATTTACCTACAGAATGAGACCACACACGGTAATGCTGGGACCTGTAGTTCTTCTACCACCCATAGGTCAGCTAAGGAATCACATCCTCTAGTCATATTTGATACCCAATTAACCACAATACTCTGTAGAGCCTGGATCTGGTGTCAGAAAGGGCATAAGTTGATTCCTAAATGAAATATGAAAGTGGACTGGTTTTATGCCCAGAGCTAATTAAGGGCTATTAGCTCTCCTCAAACCAGACCTGGAAATTAATGACGTCACGCTCCAGCCAGGCTTGACAGCGAGCTGATCTTATCTCAAAGGGCAGGATGAGCTGGGCCTGGTATAGCTTTTATGACCTTTTATTGCTGGCCTCACAGAGTAGTGGTAATAAAAGTGTCCATCTATATCATAGGTGACCCAGGCTTCAGAAAGATGAGAGTTCACAGTTTTTTACATAGGCCAGAAGCATATAAGATGGCTACCCAGAGGAATTATGTATGTATGCCGGCACACAGCCCATATTAAAGTTTACTGACCCCAAGAGAAGGCAGCTCCCCCTCCTCTCTTCAGTGTGATAGTCCGTGTGAGGAGGGGGCGGGGACTCCTCCAGACCTTCAGTGGCTGCAGGAAAAGATGAGAGCTGGCCTGCAGAGACTTCACCTCAGGTAACGTTAGTGTGCCTCATGTCACTGTGTGGTGCTGGAAGGTCAAGTATGAAGTCCCCTCACTGGCCCCTTCTTACATACAGCAGCAGGGGGATAAGTTACTGTAGGGGGCAGTCAGTCCTGAAGGTGCTACCTATAACCTGTGTATAAGTCCATGTCTGTGCCCCCCTGACCTTACAGAGCCCCTGCAACTCTAGTGTTCCCCTGTGTCCCTTGCCCCATCACAGATCCCTGCCCACCAACCATCTCATCTTCTGGCATCACCCCCTGCCCTCTGGAGTTTATATCAGCACTGGAGCATTATAAGAGGAGTGACCGATATCAGTCACATGTGATATAATGTCTCTGGAGGTTATATCAGCGCTGGAGCATTATAAGAGGAGCGGCGGATATCAGTCACATGTGATATAATGTCTCTGGAGGTTATATCAGCGCTAGAGCATTATAACAGGAGCATCTGATATCAGTCACATGTGATGTAATGTCTCTGGAGGTTATATCAGCACTGGAGCGTTATTAGAGGAGCGGCTGATATCAGTCACATATGATGTAATGTCTCTGAAGGTTATATCAGCGCTGGAGTGTTATAAGAGGAGCGGCTGATATCAGTCATAGAATGTGTCGGCAGATAAGAACCATTTGGCCCATCTAGTCTGCCCAATATATGATGTAATGTCTCTGGAAGTCTTATCAGTACTGGAGCGTTATAAGAGAAGCGGCTGATATTAGTCACATGTGTTAAGGCCGATTAATTGGCCTGTATTTGTGGGAGGGTCACGGTTGCCTATATCATGGCACCTCTGCCCCTCCTTCAATGAACGACGTGTCAAACGCTGGCCTCGTTCGGTGCGTGAAGTTGCGTCTGGTCCTGGAAGTTCATTTCCACGCAAAGCAAGCTACTAGATCAGGTAAGTGGCTGCCACAATTGCAGTCTCGGCTCACAAGTCCGGCCGGCAGTTCCAGCTCCCTTAGGTAAGAGGGGGCCACACTGCACCGGAGCGTCTGCCAGGACCCCCGACTCCCACGTGGCATGAATCGTAGGGTGCAGGGATCAGCGCGATCCCGATTCATACGTCTCTCCTCCCCTAATGTCTGGCACGGGCCGCTGTGCCATTAGCTAGGTAGGGCTCTCGGCAGCTGTAGTTAATTCTTCTCCCCTCATGTCCCCCATGTCCGCTCTGGCCCTTGTCATGTCAGCCGCACACTCACCTCAGCGTCCTGCTTGCGGTCTCCTCCGCTGTCTGCGCGTGCTGCAGGTGGCCGGCGCTGTGTGGGCTCCCCCTGGTGGCCGCCGGAGTCAATGCAGTCCATGGAGCAGTGTTGGATGTCACAGGCTCCCTCCGGTGGCATCTGCCGGCTGTACAGTCCATGGTGCTGTGCCCTGTGTTGGCTCCATCTAGTGGCCACCAGGGGTTATGACCACAAATAAAAATAAAAATAAAAAAAGTGTTGAGAAATGGTGTGTGTGTGTGTGTGTGTGTGTGTGTATGTATGTATGTATGTATGTGTGTGTATGTATATATATATATATATATATATATATATATATATATATATATATATATATTTACACATACACATACACATAAGTTAATTAAACATATAAAAAAAAAAGGGGGAGAAAAGAAATGATTATAGAGTGTTACTCATGCTTCATTGATGGAGTTTTAAGGAAGGGGCGATATGCTAGTTCAGTGCTAGTTAGAGGATCTCCGTATTGTTGGGCGCACGCCTCTACGCCTGGCGGTATGTCATACGCAGGGTTCTTACATGTGAATTATTCCAGGATCTGTGTCGTCCTTCTTCAAATATATTCTGCACGTTGTTCAACCATCAGGGTACAGTATGGCAGTGGCTGTGTCGTGTTACTATTCCTCTTCTCTCCTTCTGGTGGTGGGTCAGTTGTGCCACCGTCAGACTCATCAATCACTGGGGTGTTCTAGGTTCAGCTATCGCTTCTCCTTGGCTCAGGTCCTCTCGTCCCTTTTCACTCGTATTCTTCACAGTTGCATGGGTCTTGACCTACTCACAGCTTACGTCACATGATCCCGGTGTCGGTTGGCAGTCAGGGTTTGATTTGTGCATACTGTATCCACAGGATATGTCACGTGCTTCAGACATAGTTGGAGACTTCGGTCGACGAGAACCCCGCCAGGATGTCAGAAGGGGGCAGTGTGTCGTCTCTTCGCAGTTGGACCATCCCTAGGTGTCACAGACGGTGTACAGGAAACAAGGCAAAGCAACATGCATAAATGACTCGCTGGATCCAAAAGCTAAGGAACAAAAGGGAGACCCCTGCAGAAGACCTGGCACTTTCCCTGGCTGCTCAGCCTATGCAAAGATCCGAATGGTGGAGGTTTGCATATCCACGTACCTTGACTATATAACCCCTGAGCACCCTACAATAGTGAGGGGACACGACCACCGGCTCCCTACACAAGATACGGAGGGAGTCAGGGTCACCTGGGATCCAGCAAACAGAAAATAGCAGATAAATGTTCAACACTTAGCTTTGTAGCCGAGAGGAGAACAAGACCAGCATGCACACACACTCCAGGAAGAAGTATAAGCCGCCCAGAAAAGCATTCTGGGGAGGAATTTAAAGGGAAGCAATTAGTCCAACACATGACAGCTGAGAGAGGCTAACGAGATGAGTAACTGAATACCACAACAAAGAAAGTCAAGGGGGAGGATCTGAAAGGCCTCTGTCAGAGCTTCTCAGCTGTCTGGTTATGACACTAGGCTGATGACGGAGTTGTCCAGAAGGGGTATTTCGTATCCCGCTTCTGCTAGGAAGGCCGAGTTATACTGGTTACTGGTCGTTAACTCAGGCCCTCGGCAGCAGGAAGAGGTCTCCATGGTCACAGTTCAGAATTCTCTGACACAAATCCATCTGATTCCTTCCTACAGCCCCTTCCCAGGATAGCAGCATAGGTCTGGATGACATGGTCATGGCTGACTTGAACATGTGAGATCAATTTCTCACGCAATGGAATGGCATCTCGCTCTTTGTTCCCACAATATCCGACAACTCCCCCGTAATTTTGTCCGACGCCACTGCCAATACAGGCTTTGCGGCTATTTTTGGCAACCATTGGTTAGCAGACAGATGGCCAATCGAAGTTAGTTCCATTCCTGGGTTTTTCCGTACCTCAGCAGTTTTTGAACTCTACCCCTTAGTGGCAGTGTCCTATACCTGGGGTCAAAGTTGGTCAGGTCAGACTGTGTCCTTCGTGTCCGATAATACAGCCGTCATCGAGATTCTCAATAGTGGTTCTTCTAAGTCTCCATGTGTCATGTTATTTCTTAGGCGCCTGGTCCTTCTGTCATTACAACACAAGTTTCGTTACATAGCTTCACATGTAGCCGGTAACCACAACGTAGCAGCCGACGCGTTATCTCGTTTTAATTTGACCCTTTTTTCACAGATCTGTCTAGAAGCAGATGCCATTGGGAGCCCAGTCCCTCCATACGCTGCTCTAATCCTTCCATAGACGCTCATCTCGCCACCGCTCGGTCACTGTTACTCAAGTCCCTCTCACCCAATACAGCCAGAGCCTACCAGACAGGTTGGAGAGCCTTCCAGAGATTTCAGGACTCTTGTCCGCAAGGTGACACAGAGTTCGTTCCGTACATCCTGGCGTTCATAGGTTACTGTCACACCAATCTGAAACTATCCCACACCACGGTCAAGTCCTACCTCGCAGGGGTGAAATATTTAGAGCCATGAGTTTCCCTCAGTCAGGTTCATTATTTTCAATTCATGCCATTAAAGCTACTCTGAGGGGTCTCGAGAAAAGCGACTGCGAGTCACGCACTCGCCGGCTACCCGTCACTGGCCAGCTTTTCCGCGACCTTTCCGACTTGTTAGACAAAAACCATTAGATGCCTGCGGTCACGAGGGTATCGAGAACCACGCCTGACTCCGTTATACCCGGGGTCAGGAAGTCGCAGCGGTTGGCTGCACGCTCTATTTAAGATAGGGCTGTTTTCCTTATGGTAGCTTTCTGGGTTTGCTTTGCAAACCCTTTTGGCTCACTCAGGGATCCGTAGCTCCTTCTCCTCAGCTGTTCCTCGTCCAGCACTCCCAAACCTCCTTATATTCCTCTCTCACACTTCTCTGGTTGCCAGAGATAGAGCTTCCTGCCTGGACATCTATCCTGACCCACTGGAGCTGTGTTGCTGCGTTCTCTGACTGTTGATTCAGAACGCTACCCTCCGGATCCCTGTTGGACCTTTGTGGACAGTTGTTGTCGTCCACCTGGGTGTTTGTCTGTGTTTGTCTGTCCTCTACCTGGTGTTTCCCTCTTAGTGCAGTGGTGAGGACTAGTTCACTATCTAGGGCTCATTTCAGGGAAAGCCAGGGTTTAGGCACGTGATCGCCGCACGGGTGAGGAACCCGTCTAGGGACGTCAGGGCAGTCAGGTGCCAGCCGCAAGGTGAGTTAGGGGTCACCACCTTTCCCTCTCCCTTAGGCAGGGCTTTCCCTGTTTTCCTCCCTGTGCGTGACACCGGTCATTACATTATCTCTGGCCCTTATTTTGCGTAGGTAAAAAAAAAATAATATATATATATTTTTTTACCTACTTAGAATCCAGTATGGATCAAATTGCTGCTCTGTCCAAACAATTTCATGGCCTGTCTTTGGAGGTGGTAGGATTGAAGGCGTCGGTCCTCCAGCAACAGCAGCAATTACAACTGACCGCAAGCCCAGCGGTTGCTACTGGTAACCAGGTTGTTGCAGAACCCAAGGTCCCTCTCCCTGACAGATTTTCTGGGGGAAGGGACAAGTTTTTGGCATTCCGTGAGGCCTGTAAGTTATATTTTAAACTGCGCCCTCACTCCTCTGGTAATGAAGATCAGCGGGTGGGGGTTGTTATTTCTCTGCTGCAGGGGGACCCGCAGTCCTGGGCGTTCTCTTTACCTACTGATTCCCAGGCTCTTCGGTCAGTGGACGAGTTTTTCGGGGCCTTGGGTCTCATATGACGACCCTGACCGAGTAGCACTGGCTGAATCAAGATTACGGAGACTCTTACAAGGAGAACGGCCGGTAGAGGAGTATTGCTCTGACTTCCGTAGGTGGGCTACGGATACCCAATGGAACGACCCGGCTCTCAGGAGTCAGTTCTGCTCTGGGTTATCCGAAAGGGTTAAGGATGCGCTTGCATTATATGAGACCCCCTTTTCCCTTGATGCGGTTATGTCCCTTTCTATCCGTATAGAGAGACGCCTTAGGGACAGGTTGAAAGAACCGGAGAAATTGGTAACTCCTCTCAAGCAGCAGTTAGTCTGTACGGACTTAGACGAGCCTATGCAGCTAGGAGGAACTACTCGTCAGGTCCGTCCTCCTGAGGCTCGCTGTAGGCGTGGGGTTTGTTTTTTTTGTGGGGAGAGGGGTCATTTCATTAATGTCTGTCCTTCTTTCCTCAGAAACAAAAGACCATCGGAAAAACTACTAACCCCAGGCTGTGTGGAGGATGTCAGCTGGGGGGTATATGTCTCCTCCATACGTACATCGCAATTTGTGTTGCCAGCGGTTATTGTTTTTGGTGATAAGACGGAGAATATTTCTTTCTTTTTAGACAGTGGAGCAGGGGTAAATTTGATAGATGCCCATTTTGCCCGCACTTTGGGTTTGTCTCTCTGTACGTTACAGAGACCCATTCCCATATTCGCTATTGATTCTGCTCCCCTGTCTCAGAGAAACCTCACCCACATTGTTCATAATATACACCTTCGGGTAGGGGACCACCATAACGAGATGCTTTCAGGTTATGTTCTGGAGGGGCTTCCCACTCCGGTGGTGCTGGGTCTTCCCTGGTTGGTAGCGCACAATCCAGTAGTGGATTGGCAGGCCAGGGAGATATTGGAGTGGAGTGAGCAGTGCAGAGAAAATTGCTTAAATAGCAATTGCTTAGTCGCCTCCATAACTACCCTACCTACATTTATTTAGGATTTTGAGGATGTTTTTTCTGAAAAGGGTTGTCAGAAGTTACCACCTCATCGTCCTTATGATTGCCCGGTTAACCTTATTCCCGGCGCAAAATTACCCAAGACCAGGTTATATAATCTTTCGGGTCCAGAGAGACAAGCCATGAAAGATTATATCTCCGAGAGCTTGGCTAAGGGACACATCAGGCCCTCTTCTTCACCCGTGGCTGCAGGGTTTTTCTTCGTTAAAAAGAAAGATGGGGGCCTGCGTCCTTGCTTAGATTTTCGCGAATTAAATCGGCTAACCATCCGAGACCCATACCCTCTTCCTCTCATTCCTGACCTGTTTAATCAGATTGCGGGTGCTAGGTGGTTCTCCAAACTTGATCTTAGGGGGGCCTACAATCTGATTCGTATTAAGGAGGGGGATGAGTGGAAGACAGCGTTTAACACCCCTGAGGGGCATTATGAAAATCTAGTTATGCCTTTCGGTCTGACCAATGCTCCTGCCGTCTTTCAACATTTCGTTAATGACATTTTTAGTCATCTAATCGGCAGGTTTGTGGTAATATACCTAGATGATATTTTAATTTATTCGTCTGATCTGAGAACACATGAGGAGCATGTCAGACAAGTACTGCAGGTCCTACGGACGAATGAATTATATGCTAAGATTGAAAAATGTGTCTTCGCCATTCAGGAAATACAATTCCTGGGTTATTTTTTATCTGCTTCAGGTTTCCGTATGGATCCTAGGAAGGTCCAGGCAATTTTAGATTGGGATCTTCCTGAGAACCTCAAAGCACTACAACGGTTCTTGGGCTTCGCGAATTTCTATAGGAAATTCATTAAAAATGTATTCACTTATTGTAAAACCGCTTACTGACATGACTAGGAAGGGGACTGATTTTTCTAAATGGTCTGACGCCGCTAAAGTTGCTTTTTCCTCTCTAAAAGAGAGGTTTACCTCAGCACCTGTACTAGTCCAACCTGATGTCTCTCAGCCTTTTATTGTTGAAGTCGATGCGTCAGAGGTGGGAGTGGGGGCGGTGCTGTCTCAGGGTCCGTCTCCTGGAAAATGGCGTCCTTGTGCTTTCTTTTCGAAAAAACTATCTGCAGCAGAAAAGAACTACGATATTGGCAATAGGGAACTATTAGCTATTAAACTTGCGTTTGAGGAGTGGCGCCACTTCTTAGAGGGGGCAGTCCACCCCGTCACACTGATTACGGACCACAAAAATCTCCTGTACCTCGAATTAGCTAAGCGTCTCACCCCTAGACAGGCTAGGTGGTCGCTATTTTTTACCAGGTTTAACTTTGTGATTACCTATCGTCCTGGGGCAAAGAACACCAAGGCTGATGCACTATCTCGTTGTTTCCCTGGAGGGGGTAATGTGAGTGATCCGGTGCCCATTCTACAAAGAGGAGTGGTTGTCTCTGCGGTACACTCTGTTTTGGAGGGGAAGGTGTTAGAGGCCCAGGGGGACGCCCCGGTCTCTTGCCCCTCAGAGAAATTGTTTGTACCGTTGAACCTACGTTTCGAATTATTAAAGGAACATCATAATTCGACACTTGCTGGGCACCCGGGTAGTAAAGCAACCTTGGAGCTATTGTCTCGTCGTTTTTGGTGGCCAAGGTTGCGTCAGGATGTATTGGATTTTGTGTCTTCTTGTTCTACCTGTGCGCGCGCAAAAGTTTCACATACATGTCCTGCAGGGTCTCTATTACCACTCGTCATTCCCAATAGACCGTGGACACATCTGTCAATGGATTTTATCACTGACTTACCTTTGTCTGCGGGTAAAACAGTGATTTTGGTAGTAGTGGACAGGTTTAGCAAAATGGTACACTTCATTGCGTTACCCGCACTACCTAATGCTAAGACTCTTGCTCAGGTATTCGTCAGTGAAATCGTGAAGCTTCACGGGGTCCCCTCCGATGTTTCGGATCGGGGTACCCAGTTTATTTCTAAATTTTGGAAAGCTTTTTGTTCCCGTTTGGGGGTACACTTGTCCTTTTTCCTCAGCTTTCCATCCTCAGTCGAATGGACAGACTGAGCGAACCAACCAAAACCTTGAGACATATCTAAGATGTTTTGTGTCTGAAAACCAAGAGTTGTGGTCATCATATTTACCGTTAGCTGAGTTTGCCATAAATAATCGTCGTCAGGAATCCACTGGCAAGTCACCATTTCTTGGTGCATATGGTTTTCATCCCCAATTCTGTACTTTCAAAGAGGGGGGGTCTTCTGGGGTTCCCGAAGAGGAACGTTTTTCATCATCTTTCATCGGTATGGCAGAAGGTGCAAGCTAACTTGAAAAATATGGGAGGTAAATACAAATGCATGGCTGATAAGAGACGGTCGCCAGGTCCGGCCCTAGGAGTGAATGACTGTGTGGTTGTCTACTAGGAATATTAAATTGAAGGTTCCCTCTTGGAAACTGGGTCCTAGGTTTATTGGCCCTTACAAAATTGTAGCCATCATCAACCCCGTGGCTTTTTGCCTGGAGTTACCTCAGACTTTTAAAATTCATAATGTTTTTCATAAGTCGTTACTCAAAAAATATGTTCCACCTCTAGAACCATCACCGCTGCCACCCCCTCCTGTTGTCGTGGATGGTAATCTTCAGATATCCAAAATTGTTAATTCTCGTCGGGTCTGCCGCTCTCTTCAATATCTGGTGCATTGGAGAGGTTACGGTCCCGAGGAAAGAATGTGGGTTCCTGCGTCTGAGGTAAACGCCGACAGGTTAGTTCGGGTTTTTCATGCCTCTCATCCTGAGAGACCTGGTCCTGAGTGTCCGGAGGCCCCTCGTAGAGAGGGGGGTACTGTCACGAGGGTATCGAGAACCATGCCTGACTCCGTTATACCCGGGGTCAGGAAGTCGCAGCGGTTGGCTGCACGCTCTATTTAAGATAGGGCTGTTTTCCTTATGGTAGCTTTCTGGGTTTGCTTTGCAAACCCTTTTGGCTCACTCAGGGATCCGTAGCTCCTTCTCCTTAGCTGTTCCTTGTCCAGCACTCCCAAACCTCCTTATATTCCTCTCTCACACTTCTCTGGTTGCCAGAGATAGAGCTTCCTGCCTGGACATCTATCCTGACCCACTGGAGCTGTGTTGCTGCGTTCTCTGACTGTTGATTCAGAACGCTACCCTCCGGATCCCTGTTGGACCTTTGTGGACAGTTGTTGTCGTCCACCTGGGTGTTTGTTTGTCTTTCCTCTCCCTGGTGTTTCCCTCTTAGTGCAGTGGTGAGGACTAGCGATCCCACCGGCCCGTTCACTATCTAGGGCTCATTTCAGGGAAAGCCAGGGTTTAGGCACGTGATCGCCGCACGGGTGAGGAACCCGTCTAGGGACGTCAGGGCAGTCAGGTGCCAGCCGCAAGGTGAGTTAGGGGTCACCACCTTTCCCTCTCCCTTAGGCAGGGCTTTCCCTGTTTTCCTCCCTGTGCGTGACACCGGTCATTACACCTGCATAGTTTGGCAATAAAAGCTGCCATGTACCCGGCCTTTTATGGGTTTTGAGACCGGCCGCGTTTACTTCCACGGCTAACAGTAGCAGATACGTCACTCTCAGTCAGCTCTCGGCTTCCAGAGATGGTTTCATACTCTCGCTACTTACCACCAAGACCTCTCAGGTAGGCCCCCTGACCCAGGTGTTTTTCTTCCCGACCTCTCATCATTGGTGTCCCGTGCGCGTGTTGCAACAGCTTCTATCCTCTCTGCCAAACAAGCCGTCCGACAGTCCTTGCTACCATTCAACAATACTCACCTTACCGGTCCCCAATTCATAACTCATATTTGTGTTTACTGACTAATCTTGCAGTAGACCCGTCCTCAATATCCAGGCATTCGTTTCGCATAGGGGCGGCATCTGCCGCTTCAAGGAATCTGGTTCCAGCACATGTAATAAAAGACTAGGTCATTGGCGTTTGTCCTGTTTCAGCCGCTACATTCCTGAATCTTGCTTGTCAGAATTTGGTGTTATGAATAAATGTTTGTAGCTTTGCGATATGATAGGAATTGTTGTTCTTTTTGGCCTCCTTCAGCTATCCCTTCAACGTCGCGGTTTCGGCATAACTCTAACGGCTTTAGCTAGCCAGCAGGTAGGAGTCCTTCTTTTCGTGAGTGCCCGACCACAAGTGTTAAGGCCGATTAATTGGCCTGTATTTGTGGGAGGGGCACGGTTGCCTATATCATGGCACCTCTGCCCCTCCTTCAATGAACGACGTGTCAAACTCTCCCACCCTACCCACCCTCAATCTCAGCTTCACAACAAGGGGATGGCTTCCTTCAGCTATCCCTTCAACGTCGCGGTTTCGGCATAACTCTAACCGCTTTAGCTAGCCAGCAGGTAGGAGTCCTTCTTTTCGTGAGTGCCCGACCACAAATGATGTAATGTCTCTGAAGGTATTTTTTCCCTGGCTGTGATGCTCTGGCTGTGACTGGACATCGCTACAGCCAGGGAGAAGTAGACGCAAATTGAGAAACCCTGGCGTCTGCTCCCTGTTCTGATGCTAGTAATTTGCATAACAGGTGCAATAATTAAACAGGGGCACAGCGGGCGAACGGAGCCGCGCCCAGGAATAATAGTAAGCTCTATTAGATCCCTGTTTGATGCCTACCTAACGTGCCACTTATTTTATAATGTCTAGACCCATAAAAGGTCCTCTTTAAATGGGTTAAAGGGTTGTCTCACTTCAGTAAATGGCATTTATCATGCAGTTAATAAAAGGCACTTACTAATGTATTGTGATACTCCATATTCCTTTCCATCACATTATACACAGCACTTATCTGTGGTTATTACCATCATGTAATCCATCAGCGGTGGCCGTGCTTACACACTATAGGAAAAGGCTGGAAGTGCTCATAGGCGAACACCTTTACCTATAGTGTGCAAGCACGGCCACCGCTGCTGGATTACACGGTGGTAATAACCACGAATACGTGCTGTGCATAATGTGATGGAAAAGACATACAGACACAGAATGCACACTGAGTCTTTATTTATTTTATTTTTTCAGCCCCGTTGAAGTGAATTGAACGGTACAGACATGGGGAAAAAAAAATAAGTTAGTGTTCAGGAGCCCTAAGGTGGGCCCCCAGAATCAGTTACACTGGTGGGCCTTAAGTACCCCAGTCCCACACTGCAACGCTTGGGTGACCTGAGCCCCGGTCTCCTTCCTGCAGAGTGGTGCCCACTTCCAGCCTGAGCCCAGCTGCCCAGAGCTGATCCTGAGCCTACTGGAGTCTTCAGAACTGGAAGTATTGACAGTCATTCACTGTAAGCTATATTATATATATTACTTGTTTTATGTGAGTAAGGGTGCTGGGTGGTTGGAGAAGGTCGGGGAGGGGGGGAGTGGATGGAGGGGTTAGTAGTACAGTATTAGGCCTCATGCACACATCCGTTTTTTTTTAAGGTCCGCAAAAACGGGGTCCGTAGGTCCGTGATCCGTGACCGTTTTTTCGTCCGTGGGTCTTCCTTGTTTTTTGGAGGATCCACGGACATGTAAAATGAAAAAAAAAAAATCTAAGTCAAGTTTGCCATTGAAATGATAGGAAAAAACGGTCACGGATCACGGACACGGATCACGGACACAGATGCCAATCTTGTGTGCATCTGTGTTTTTTCACGGACCCATTGACTTGAATGGGTCCGTGAACCGTTGGCCGTGAAAAAAATAGGACAGGTCATATTTTTTTCACGGCCAGGAAAAACGGATCACGGATGCGGCTGCCAAACGGTGCATTTTCCGATTTTTCCACGGACCCATTGAAAGTCAATGGGTCCGTGAAAAAAAACGGAAAACGGCACAACGGCCACGGATGCACACAACGGTCGTGTGCATGAGGCCTTATCTGAATATTGTAAAAAAAAAAATACTATATATTTGTGTCAGAAGTTGTGCTTTTTAAATTTTTAGAATAATGATACAGCCATATTAGTTGATACTTTTGTGCTGATTCTTTTTTTTCCCTCCTATATTAAGGGACACTAGTCACCAGAACCACAACAGCTAAACGCAGTAGTTCTGGTGTCTATAGCGCGTCTCTGCAAGCTTTTTAATGTAAACACTGCATTTTCAGAAAAAAAGGCAGTATTTACATTTACTGCCAAGGAACACGTCTAGTGGTCACTCATCAGACGACCACTAGAGGTGCTTCCTAGTCCAGTGTTGTACAATTTGCAACACTGGCATTTACGCTAAACACTCCTCATAGAAATGCATTGCTTCAAAGCATCTCTATGAAGCCGCGCATGCGCAATAGCCTCCCAATGCTTCTCTATGGGAAAGCAGTGGGTTGGCTATGGTATACTCACACACTGCACATTCCTGTGCATTGTATTGATGAGGTTGTATGTGTATTGGGGTGGAGGGTGTGATTGCCTGCTAGGGTGTGGGAAGGTGGAATCCAGATGGCCCAGGTAAATTCTTGCCCAGGGTCCAATCAATATTAAAGACGGCCCTGCTAGTATCTCGATCCCACTTTGCTGCCACCAATATGTGATGAATACCACACCTCGTGCCCGCTTGACGTCAACTACGTCGAGCTCACGAGACCTGCTATGGTCACGGGGTCACCCAAAAACGTGAAGTTACGCCCTTCAGAGGAGCACGTAAGGTCAGGTTGGTATAGTTTACACACACACCACCTGTTCAGGCGGGCACAGACAGGCAACAAGCTGAGAGAGCCTTTTCACTGCAGCAGTGAAAACAGCCCGTCCTCAGCCCGGGTAACTGCCACCAGTTCTCGTTTGATATAAGCCCGGTCCGCTAACGGGATTATATAGGGTCAGAAACCAACCCGCGGTAGCTTATAACTAGGCCAAAACATGGACGTGGGGATTTGTGATCGAGATAAAAGAGCACACTAGATTTAACACAATATAAACAGACAATATATACAGTGGTCTGAGGTTACAGATTACAGGTTATATGGTTACAACAGGGTTAAGCAGTGTAAAAGTCAGTTACCGAGTATGTTGAAAGTTCCTTTGAGATGTTCTTTGCTGGAGTCCACATAAAGGGCCGTGAGCTCAGCTATTTCCTGGGTCCCTCTAAACATATTTGTAGAATGTGACCCCTCTTCAGAGAAAGACGCGCCTACTTGCTGGCACCAGACTTTTAACCTGCAGCCGGCCCCTCCCCTCCTGGCCTCAGGGAGGGGTCCACTCCCCCTCTTCTGGTCTGGCAGCAAATGACCCACAAAACCCTTTAGGGTTCATAGCTCCAGACCAGAGGGTCAAAGGGAGATGGTTCTGGGACCAATGGACTTGCCTGGGTTCCGGCTACAAGTAGAGCCCAAACCTGGTACCGTTATGTGGTTTCTATGGGGAGATATGGATATCTCCCTACCTCGACCTCGTCCCAGTAAACAAAGACCATGGGAACGTACCTCGTGGCCACCGGGACACCAATATGTATCCAGCTTGCGCCTGCAGTGGCCAGGCAATTCATAATTCCTTATGAAAGGTAGGTGCCAACATGTCTGGGAAGTCTCATTGATCCTGGGCAAGGGCGGATACGCCATGCTGGGGGTTTTCCTGCAAGATTCAGTTGGCTCCAAACTGGTGGACTGAGGTGTGACCTTCTCCTTGAAGCCTGGACCCCCTGGGGGGCTTTCTTCCTTGCCAACTGACACTCAGATGGCTGGGGGGGGGGGGGGTGAAAACTTATTTTGCATGTACACTGAACATGCCAAGAGGTGCATCAAATTTCAATCAGGGCTGGGGCTTTGAAGCAGGGCCCTCCTGCTATCTGTCAGCTATCTACTACCCCTGCTATCTGTCAGCAGATGGGGGTGTGAGGACATGGCTGACAGTAAATATTAATCCATATTCCTGGGTTATATTCAGATATTTGAAATACCTCCATTTCGTGCATAAATCTTTAATTCAGGCCTACTGTGGGTCAGGCTGTGTGAGATACACCCTTTACATACAGGGGTTTGATTTAGGTATTTGAAATACAGCCATTTTGGGCAAACAAATCTGTAATTGAGGCCTAGTCTGGTTTAGGCCGTGTGAGATACACCTTTTACATACAGGGTATTTGTAATTTAGCCATTTTGGGCAAACACATCTTTAATTGAGGCCTAGTATGGTTCAGGCCATGTGAGATACACCCTTTACATACAGGGGATTGATTCAGGTATTTGAAATACAGCCATTTTGGGCAAACAAATCTTTAATTGAGGCCTAGTCTGGGTCAGGCCGTGTGAAATACAACCTTTACATACTGTTGTTCTATTCTACTATTAATTAAACACCCATTTAGGGCAAGTTCGAGAAATATAAGGAGAGCGTCAAAGAAGGGACGTGGCCCAGGTCGTGGTGCTGCTGGTGGAGCTCCTGTTGCAGGGAGAGGACATGGTTGTATCTGTGCCAGCTACACGCACAATGAAAACCCTTTCTCAGGTGCGAGTAGGCGACAGAACCTACAGCAGTATTTGGTCTGGCCTAATGCGGCTCTACGAATGGTGAGGCCTGAACAAGTACAGGCAATAGTAGATTGGGTTGCTGACAGTGAATCTAGTTCCTTCACATTGTCTCCCACACAGTCTCCTGCTGAAAGACCACAGTTGGCACCTGCAGCCGATGTCCATCAGTCTTTCACCTCACCCCCTTGCAAATCAGCCAAGCAGTCTGAGCACCAAGTCCTGCAGCAGTCTCTTCTGCTTTTTGATAACTCTGTTAGCAGGGTTTCCCAGAGCCATCCACCTAGCCCTGCCCCAGAAGTGGCAGAAATTGAGTGCACCGATGCCCAACCACTTATCTTTCAAGATGAGTACATGGGAGGACCATCGCAGCACATCTCGGATGATGACGAAACACAGGTGCCAACTGCTGGGGCTTTCGAAAGTGTGCAGAGCGATAAGGAAGGCAGGGGTGAAGACTGGGTGGAAGATGTGGAGGACGATGAGTGCAGTGTCCCAGGGGGTCAGTAGTGTATGCTGGGCTTTGTAGTGCAGATTGACCACTAACCTGGGATCCACTGACGTCTTCAAATCGGGGCGAATGCTGGAACAGGCAGGTAGTTAAAAGTTCGTGACGCCAGTGTCAATTAAACGGTGACACGCCGTGTATGGTATTGTAGAAGAATGAAGCAAGCGCAGGATAGCCAACCAAAAACTGGAACTTTTACTGAATATCAGTGAGTATAATACATGGACGCAGTTGGAAGCGCAGTTCCATGAAAGACAGTCGGTGACTATTGGAATACAGCTGGTTCTTGGAAGTACAGAATGGCCGGTCTTAGCAATGTTTTATACAGAGTGTTGATTACAGGAGATGCAGTACAGGCGGCTTGCACACTATTCCTGACTGGTCCTGAAACATGTGACTTTCTCTCCAAGGTCTAATGCCCTTTATCTGGCGTACCCTTGAAGCTGTCCTTATCTAGTACCTCCTCTGTTATCTTGAGTACCTCTTGCTTTATCTGATCGGCCTCTGTGGTATTCTGTGTCTTCAGGCTGATTAGCTATGCCCTTCTGACTTCTATGCATACGGACTCAGGAGGGGAACCCTCTCTGCACTGAGTCTGGAAACTTCTCAACTTCCTGAGCTAGGCCCTAGCCTATTTATACTGAACTGGGGGCTCCCTCTGCTGGCTGTGATAAGGATTGCCGGTAACCGGCCTGACTGGCTTAAAGGGAACTACACACTCAAATCTAGCAGTGTCGGGTAGCCTACCCGTATGCTGCACACCCCCAGACTTTAACGTGAGTAAGGCCTCGTACTCACACACATGCCTGAACCAACATAAGCTTATGCGTAATTTAAACATGACATTATAAATATGATAAACAACTATTTCACACAAAAATATAACATTTGCAACAAATGACGCAAGAAAAAGGGGCGTCTTCTTTCTTCTTAGGCACGGCCGCTGACCTGGCACAGCGGACTTGAGGTGAACCAGGTTAGTCTATTTTTCTTGACTGAAGTATAATAAGTAACTACACAGGGTTTCCCCGTGGGTGTAGAACAGGCAAGGGCTCACGTGGAGGAGTCCATTCTTGCGCACAAACATCAAGCAGGCTATTTCCGATAGTAACTGTTCGGGAGGAGACACCACCAGTATAGTCAAAGTCTCCTAAATGGACTGGCGGACGTCCCCTGGTCATCCGGGTGGACCTTCTCAACACAGGGGTTTCCTCTCCTCTTAGCACCGAGGTAGAAGAGAGAGGAGCAACAGGAGGATCTCCATCCGTGAGACCTTGGTCAGGAACAACAGGAACAACAGGATCCACTAGAGGGGGAACTGGATCCGGGGCATCCTGAACCGGCTCTTCTGGAAGTAAGGGTACAGTAGGTGCCGGAGCGGGCACCAACAAGTTCAACCATGGTGTCAGAAGCCAATGCATGGGATCAGCGTCATACCTTAGATTTCGGACAGCCTGCATAGGATCCTCGGGCTGTATCGATGACTCTGACACAGGGGGTTCAGATATAGAACTCTCGGCACTGGGTCCTGGTGTCAGGCAGAGCTTTAACCGGTTTCGGTGTACAATTTGGGATCCCCTGCCCTCCCGGGTGATCTCATAAGTGTGAGTTCCAACATTTGGGATTGCAGTGACAACATAAGGACTTTGCTCCCATTTACTGTCCAGTTTACTGGTACGGCGGTTATTTTTTAACCATACCACAGCCCCTATCGTCAGGGGTTCTGCATGGGCTGCTTGGTCATAGTCTCTCTGCTGCCGGTCTCTAGCATAGTCCATACGTTCCTGAACAATAGCTTGGGCCGTATTCAATCGCCTTTGGTGTTCAGCAACCCAGTCGGTATTAGGGAATGGGTTGATGCAATCAGGTACGAGTACATCCAAGGAGTGGTCAGCAGGCAATAACCCTTGGCGCCCAAACATCAAATAGAAGGGGGTATACCCGGTGGAACAGTGTATGGTATGATTGTATGTGAACATGAGCTGTGGCAACAGATTAGGCCAATCTCCCCTGGTTTCAGGAGGCACGGTCCTCAGCATCTCTATCAAGGTCTGATTCATTTTTTCACATAATCCATTACCTTGCGGATGGTAGGCCGTCGTCCGGATCTTCTTACAGTTGTGCAGGCGGCACAGTTCATGGAACAGGTGGGACTCAAAAGCAGGACCTTGATCGGTGAGGATCTTTTCTGGACAACCGTAGGGCAGGAGGAAGTGTTTCCAGAACAGTTCGGCTGTAGTCTTGGCCGTCTGGTCTCTCACAGGCACCGCTACAACAAACTTAGTGAAATGGTCAATAATAGTCATAGCGTACACATACCCTGAGCGACTAGGCTCCAGTTTCACATGGTCGATGGCGACAAGTTCAAGAGGACGAGTACTTACAATGGGTCTCAGTGGTGCCCTCTGATCATGGTGTTCACCTCGTTTCAAGGCACAGGCTACACACTCCCGACACCACTTCTCCATGTCTTCTCTCATGCCCACCCAGTAAAACCGCTGGCGGATATTTGCCTCAGTCTTTTGGACCCCAAAGTGACCGGATTGATTGTGGTACATCTCCAACACCATACCTGCATCTCGTCGGGGTATGAGAATTTGATGCACTCTTTCGTTGGACACTGGGTCTAGGCTTCTCCGTAGCAACAGGCCCTTTTGTATGAAGAGTTGATGGCGCTGTCTCCACAGTTTGATGAGCTCAGGATCTGTACTCTTACGCCGAATCCTCTCAGGGGCTCTGCCACTGGTAATGAAGTCCAACAATTCACCCAGCACTCTACTTTCAGACTGTAGTTTCACCCACCTTTCTTCTTTGAGTTCCGGCCTACTGGAGGGTGAAGGAACTGCAGCTCTGTTACTGGTAGCCCGAGCCTGATCCTGTTGAGCAAATTTATGGTAGAAGGCCGGCATTTCTACATCTTCCCAAGCATCTCGCACATCATCAGGAGCTGTCTCTGTGGGAAGTCTGGATAAAGCATCAGCATTGTCATTAGTACGTCCAGCGCGATATTTTACAGAGAAATCATAGTTGGCGAGACGAGAGGCCCATCTTTGCTCCAAAGCCCCCAATTTAGCTGTATTTAGGTGTGCCAGAGGGTTATTATCAGTGAATGCAATGAATGGGGTAGCGGCTAGGTAATCTTTGAATTTTTCCGTCACTGCCCACACTAGTGCCAGGAATTCTAGTTTGAAGGAACTATAATTCTGGTCATTTTTCTCAGCTCCTTTCAGGGAGCGGCTTGCATAAGCTATCACTCTTTCTTTTCCCTCTTGGATCTGGGCCAACACAGCCCCCAGGCCCCGCTTGCTAGCATCAGTATACAGATGGAAGGGCTTGCTGTAGTCTGGATAACCTAACACGGGAGGCTCGGTCAGTTTCTTTTTTTAACAACTGGAACGCGATCTCTCTCTCTTCATTCCACTCAATGAGCACTGGAGTTCTAGGACTTTTCTTGGGCTGCCCCCTCAAGAGTTCCTGGATAGGATCGGCTATTTGAGCAAAATGGGGGATGAAACGTCTATAGTAGCCGGCAAAACCAAGGAAACCCCTCACCTCTTTGACGGTAGTGGGTACCGGCCAGTTACGGACAGCCGCTAACTTATCAGGGTCAGGTTGTACGCCCTCTCCGCTTACCACATGCCCCAGGTATTTTACCGCAGGTTTGAGCAAGTGGCATTTAGATGGCTTTACCTTCATGCCATATTTGACAAGGATTTCAAAGACCTCTGCTAAGTGTTTCAGGTGGTCTTCATATGTTTTTGAGTACACAATGACGTCATCTAGATACAGCAGCACTGTTTCGAAGTTTTTGTGACCCAAACACCGCTCCATTAGTCTCTGGAAAGTGCCTGGGGCATTACATAACCCGAACGGCATACAGTTAAATTCAAACAGGCCCATGGGAGTGGTGAAAGCAGTCTTTTCCCTATCTGCCGGGGCCATGGGTACTTGCCAGTAGCCACTGGTCAAGTCCAATGTGGAGAAATAGGCAGCGGAGCCCAGAGCAGTTAGTGACTCTTCAATGCGGGGCAGTGGGTACGCGTCTTTGTGGGTTATTTGGTTAATTTTTCTATAGTCCACGCAGAAACGGATACCACCATCCTTCTTCTTTACAAGGACCAGGGGTGCCGCCCACGGGCTACGACTGTCCCGGATTACATTAGAGTCTTTCATCTCTTGGATCATTTCTTTACAGTCTGATAGAAGTAGGCGGTAAGGGTCGGTATCTCTCCTTGATAGGAGGATGAGAGCCAGTAGGTATGGTGTGTTGTATGGCACTAACCTCTCCATAATCAGCAGCATGTTTACTGAAGGCCTGGTGGTGCTCTTTGACAAGCCGTAGTATCCCTTCTTGTTGATGTTGGGGGGTAGTCTCGTCCCCGACATGTAGCTCTTCCCACCAGGGTACTTGTGACTGGGGCACCGGCGGACATCCGCTGACTGCAGCTGGCGGCTTTTCTGTCACTGGAAGACGGATGATGTCTTGGAAGAACACCTGAGAAAGCTGGGCAACAGGGTAATGCTTAGTAAGCGCAACAGGATGATCACTCAGGTTAATCAGACGGACAGGTACTTTACCTTGGGAGACGTTCACCAGGCACTTGGCAGCTCTCACATAAGGGTAGTTCTCCATCTGGATTGGTTCCACCAGGGCTGGATAATCTTGGCCTTGGACTCCCAGGACAGCACGACACCATAAGAGAGTTTGGGAATTAGGAGGCAAAGTCACAGGCTTATTATCACGAATCTTGGCAGTACAAATTTCTCCTTTCCCGTTAGCAAACCTCTGCTGGGCACTTAACACAGTGATAGTCTTTTGAATCACCCTCTTGGATGCAGAGGAAGCGGTGGGCAGAGTCTGATGTAATACGGCAAGTATTTCAGCATAACAGTTTTTGAAGACATTGGTGCCTAGAATGACAGGATGTCCTCCTCTGTCGCCGGCCTGTACTACTATCACCCCCTGTTGAGGCAAGGTTACTTCTCCCACCTGCAGGGTGGGTTCCCAGTATCCATGGATCTTTACCGGTTTGCCATTGCTGGCGATAATCTCTACCCAGGATTCAGGCGGCTGGGTCAATTGATTGGTGTCCCAGAATCTTTCAAAGGCGGGCAGCTGAATAGTAGTGACCTGAGACCCAGTATCTAATAGGGCTTCAAAGGGGACCCCGTTAATCTCTACATTGATTTTAGGATGGGATCCTACATACCGTGGCATCCAATTTGGATCTTTTGGACCTAGTGTTCTACCTCCCGAGGGGTGGTCCTCAGCCTCAGGGGTTGCCCGTTTAACTGCCAGCAAGTGGATTCTGTGTGTCCCATCTTTTTGCAGTATGTACACACGGGCCGCTGGCGACCCCTATTGCGCCTCCCAGGATCCCTGGGGTGAGTCTCTTGGTATGGAGGTGGGAACGGCTTAGAGGGTGACAGGAACTCCTCTTCTGACATCATAGGTTTTTCCCATTCCTCCATTTTTCTGCACACTCTCTCTAGGCTTTTAGTGAGGTGATTTACTTGCTCTGTCAGCATGGCGATAGTATCGGTAGCTGTAGCTTGAACAGCTTGACCGGCCTCAGCTCGGTTAATGATAAACGGTTTTGACCTGCAGGCTGATAACTCAGGTGGGGTGCTCAACTCTGTAGATACTGCTGACCCCAGAATTTTTATAGCCAGTTCTTTAAAGTCCAGAAAGGTACTGTTAGGGTGTTGGGCGGACAGCATCTTTAATTGGGTCCTTATTTGCTCACTAGCCACTCCGGTAATAAATTGTTCCCTCAGGGTCTGATCCTGGTTATCAGCTTCCTTGGGATCTATCTGAATTACAGCCCCCAAAGCCTCCTGAAGTGATAGGGCATAGTCACGGAGGGACTCACCGGGCTTCTGTTTCTTGCCAAAGAAGTGCATCTTTATCTCTGAGGCAGTCCTCGTTTCAAAAGTGGCCCTGAGGCGGGTGAATATCTGCTCTAGAGTACTCCGTTCCGCAGCAGGCCAGGATAATACCTCTCTGCGGGCAGCCCCCTCCAGTTGCGCTAGCAAGATTTCCATTTGCTGATCGGCATTTATGGGGTACAGTTTGAATAAGGCCAGCAACTTTTCTTTAAAGTCTCTTAGGGTATGGGCCTCTCCGTTATAGCGGGGAAACCATGGGGCCCCAAAATAGTAAGGCATGGTAAAGGGCATCATGCTGGGGGCTATAGGATGATTAGGAGCCGCAAGCTCTCCCGGGTCCGGCCGCTCGGCAACTCCCGGATCTGACATGTTAACTTATTACGAGGTGGCCGCTGGTGACTAAAGGGGCCGGAACAATCCCCTTCCCTCCGGATACAAGTTCTTACCGGTATCGCCGGGTTCGCGCAGGCCAAATCTCGTGAGACTCCGGACGTCCTGTGTACGCGGTGACGTTGCTGACGCAGGAAAAGCAGGGCCGCGGCGGTGCGATGATGAAGAGGGGCGGGATTCTCTGTGTCTTTGAAGGGATCCGCCCACGGAGGTCCTCAGCAGCGCGGGAAACTTTACTCCAGGCGGCCGGTGGCCATCTTGATCACGATTCCCTGACAGCAAGCAGGGTGTTGCAAAGTCCAATAAATCACAGTCCACAAATACGATTTTCTCTCTGGGGGTAGCGCAACACAGTACAGCGTCTCTGATTCCTCCCAGGCACAATTTCAATCCACCGGCTTGGAAATAAAGGGTACAGTCCTCGCAATACGGTGGTGGAATAGTTAAAGCACACAGTTCACACTTCTCTGCACTTCAGAAGTATGCGGATCCTGTTCGTGACGCCAAAAAGAGCGATGCAGTGTCCCAGGGGGTCAGTAGTGTATGCTGGGCTTTGTAGTGCAGATTGACCACTAACCTGGGATCCACTGACGTCTTCAAATCGGGGCGAATGCTGGAACAGGCAGGTAGTTAAAAGTTCGTGACGCCAGTGTCAATTAAACGGTGACACGCCGTGTATGGTATTGTAGAAGAATGAAGCAAGCACAGGATAGCCAACCAAAAACTGGAACTTTTACTGAATATCAGTGAGTATAATACATGGACGCAGTTGGAAGCGCAGTTCCATGAAAGACAGTCGGTGACTATTGGAATACAGCTGGTTCTTGGAAGTACAGAATGGCCGGTCTTAGCAATGTTTTATACAGAGTGTTGATTACAGGAGATGCAGTACAGGCGGCTTGCACACTATTCCTGACTGGTCCTGAAACATGTGACTTTCTCTCCAAGGTCTAATGCCCTTTATCTGGCGTACCCTTGAAGCTGTCCTTATCTAGTACCTCCTCTGTTATCTTGAGTACCTCTTGCTTTATCTGATCGGCCTCTGTGGTATTCTGTGTCTTCAGGCTGATTAGCTATGCCCTTCTGACTTCTATGCATACGGACTCAGGAGGGGAACCCTCTCTGCACTGAGTCTGGAAACTTCTCAACTTCCTGAGCTAGGCCCTAGCCTATTTATACTGAACTGGGGGCTCCCTCTGCTGGCTGTGATAAGGATTGCCGGTAACCGGCCTGACTGGCTTAAAGGGAACTACACACTCAAATCTAGCAGTGTCGGGTAGCCTACCCGTATGCTGCATGAGGTCCTCTACCCCACATGGAATAA
Organism: Bufo gargarizans; assembly: GCF_014858855.1. Lineage (NCBI taxonomy): Eukaryota > Metazoa > Chordata > Amphibia > Anura > Bufonidae > Bufo > Bufo gargarizans. The sequence continues at coordinate 381,692,842 of NC_058085.1, forward strand.
AGGTCATGCGAGTGACCTATGTAGTCCGGAGGAAGAGGCAGTGGTTGCACAGAGCCACCAGCACAGCAGAAGAGGGAGCAGGGTGCAAAAGCAGAGCGGCCGTCCTCTAGACAGTACGCTTCCTACTGCACACCACAGCAAGGGACCGAGCACACCAAAGCCAGCTCCAAGGAGTTCCCTGGCGTGGCAGTTCTTCAGACAATGTGCTGACGACAAGACACGAGTGGTTTGCACGCTGTGCAATCAGAGCCTGAAGCGAGGCATAAACGTTCTCAACCTGAGCGCAACCTGCATGACCAGGCATCTAAGTGCAAAGCACAAGCTGCAGTGGAGTAGACTCCTCAAAAACCAAGAAAGGTCTCTGGCTCCTCCTGATTCCTCTTCTGCTGCAGTCTCAGCCTCTTCATCCACCTCTGGAGTGACAGTGCCACCTGCCACCCCGCAAACAGAAGATCTGTCAGCAACACCACCACCTGGGTCACCAAGCCTCTACACAATGTCCCACGGATGTGTTCAGCTCTCCATCTCCCAAACGCTGGAGAGGAAGAGGAAGTACCCCCCCCCATTTCTAAATTACTGGCCTTTGAAATGCTGTCATTCCGTCTGGTGGAGACGGATAGTTTTAAAGGCCTTATGGCGGTGGCTGTCCCACAGTACGTCGTGCCCAGCCGCCACTACTTTTCCAGGAGAGCCATCCCTTCCCTGCACAACCAAGTAGGGGACAAAATCAGGTGTGCACTGCGCAACACCATCTGTGGCAAGGTGCACCTCACTACGGATAAGTGGACCAGTAAGCACGGTCAGGGACGTTATATCTCCATAACAGCACACTGGGTAAATGCAGTGGCGGCTGGGCCTGAGGCGGATAGCAGTTTGGCGCATGTCCTTCCACCACCAAGGATTGCAGGGCGCTTCAGTTTGCCTCCTGTTGCTTCCTCCTCCTACTCTGCTTCCTCATCCTCTACCAGCTCCTCATCCGGTCAGCGTGCAGTGTCCCACTCAAGTAACTGTGGGCCTCGCAAACGTGATTTTATCATATATTAATGTCATGTGATATGCCTGTATTTTGTATCTCCTGTCGTATTCTCCATGTCACATTGTGTTTTTACTTGCAAATATCCTTTACACTGGCCTAGTCAGGATGCACTACACTTATTTCTCCACTAGATGGAGCAGTGTTAGTGTGTATAAATAGCTTAGCTCAGACCTAAGTTAGACGGTGCATGTCACGGATGATCCGCGAGAATATTGAACTGTCCTCTCAATATTATCAATATTACTCTGCCTTATTGATCAGTAGGTCTATTACATAGTAATTATTTCCCTAGGCCCCAGAACCTACAATTTGATTATTCAGAGCGTCTCCTTCTGTCCTTCTGTTGTACCCAGAGAACAACATAGTCCTTTTGTTCAAGTCAGTCAATAGATGCCCAGCAGATAACGCAATTACAGCTGGCTTTCTCAGGTTGACAAAAGAACTTCCCTGTCTGGAGAGATATCACAGCTAGGTGTGAAGACTGCACCTGGGGGGGAGACATTTGGTGTCGCTGCCATTAGGGGTCTGTAAGCTGGCTTGCTGCAGACAGGCCGGCACCAAGGTTTCCCAGACTGCAACATGAATCTGAGATATGATTTTTACCTTTTTAAGAGAGCCCATGCATCTTACGGACATAAAAATTACATCATCGTGTCACTCAGAATTCACTGGACGTTTACATAGGACAAACATAACTCTAAGATGTACCCAGGTAAAGTTATGGTGTTACCCCATCATAGAACCAGTTATAATAGTAATATTTGGTATCCCTGAACTCCATATTTTGTGGGGAATGTGAATATGTGCTTGTTACTTGTGTACAGTGGAGACATCCCACGATATGGCACATGCCATATTTCAGAACTGACATTCACCTCAGGAATACAGCCTGCCCAGCAGGCGGACTCTCAATTCCCCGCCTTGATTCTAGGACCCTTTATAACAAAGACCTAGAATCTGCTAAAGGAGTTCTCCACTTTAACAACACCTGAAAAGGGCCTCAGCCAGAGAACCCGTGGGCTGTAGGCATATTACACTGGACAAAGGCTTCTTGGACTTTATCCCTGCAACGGACTATTTCACCAACGGACATCTTTTCTGCGGAAACTAAGTATTTTCTTTCTTTTCTCCCTTTTGTTTATTGGACTATACTTTCCTTGATTATTGTGTTATAATTACTGTGCATCGTGATAATTTGTATTGTATATAGATATATAATAAATGACCTCCAAGTCATTTTCAAACACGGCAAAAACTTACCCTAGCCTCTCCGAAGGGAAAGCTACTCGGTTGTGTTATCTAGATAGCGGGTTCCTTGCTCCCATAAATTGCAAGGTGGTGGCAGTTAAACTACCCTGTGTGTAGTTCCGGTCTGATCGCTCACACGCTTACTTGCGGTCGGTCGGCGGTCCACTCCCTGCGCTTTCAGCCTATCAACTGTACGGACTCAAGTTAGACTGTCGGTGTGCTGAAAGTGGCTGGGAGGCATGTTTGCGGATTGACCACTAGGGGCGCTGTGACGGTTTTGTGACGTATTGTGGCCGCGGCGGTCGCAGTTCATCACATATTGGTAGGCAGCTACTGGGATTCCTTTTTGCATGTGTTTATGTAGTGTCCCACTAGGTATGGGTGGGCACTACACAAGGGTCAATTGGTGTGCGCGTTACTCCTACTCACAAGGAACAGAAATGTCATATTTAATGTATGTTTTAATGTATTGTTATATGCAATGTACCCCTGTCTAATGCAGCAGCAGGCCTAGTTGGGTGTAGTTAGACATCCCAGACACTAGAGGGAGATAGGGAGCCCCTAGTATAAATGTCCAGGCCCAGACAGGGAGAGTGAGTGCAGAGTCAGGAGTCTGAGAAGACACAGGTTAAGAAGCCTGCTCCTGACATGCAGCTGGATAGCCCTGGCTGCTAGTGATGTCCAGGAGGCTGTTGAGAAGCTCCAGCTTGCCTGAAGAACAAGAGAGCCTAAGTTAGCTCTGAAGAGACACCCCAGTTGTAGGATCCAACCTCCTGGGAGTAACCGACAGTATCCACCTGATGGGAGGAGGCGTCCCAGGGTAAGCCAAGTGCCCCTGATAGGCAGAGGAACTTAGAAACCATTGCAAGTAGTATATTACCTGAGGAAGAAAGTAACCAAGGATATAAGCCACCCTTTTAGGCATCCGGGCCTTGGGAGATATCAAGCCAGAGTAGGAGTTCTAGAAAGGACAGTGTCAAAGTACAACCTGCTGCTGAGTGCTTGTGGAATTTACCCTCAGTGTAACTTGCATGACTATTGCCTGCCATATTTGTGAATAAGCCCCTTTTGTGGAACTGTAATAATACAGAGACTGTGCTACACCTGCTGTACAAAGTTGGATTGTCCAGTAAAGTTTACGTTTGGTTCACTGCATACTTGTGTACCTTCATCTTTCCAACCACCAACCGGCGTGCCACCGGCCAAAGGCACTGGCGTCACGAATACCACAGGGACCTTGCCCCAGGCACACAAAATACCTATAACATCCAGGGCACCTCAACTACCATCCGGCCTGGTCCCTATCTACAGAGCGTGCCCCAGAGGAACTGTGTCTACCTCTCCTTCACTGCCACGCGCCTGCCCAGGGTTCCGCAAATATAGTGAGTACCCTCGATTGCCCATAACTGTGACCTCACTTCGTCATACCCTGCAGGTCTGGCGTGTTGCATTTAGAACATCTGAACAGAGATTAACTAATTTACCTCTGTCAGAACCAAACCAATTTGGTGGTGGTGTGGCTGAGTGCAATACATTTATCTGTGTGTACAGAGAGACTGTGTAGTCCAGTACCCTCCCCGAAATCTTGTTTTCTTTATCTATCTTTTATTTGGCGTGAAAATGTCCGGGGAATACAAGAAAATGGCTTTGGCAGATCTGGAAAATCTGTGCAAAGAACGGGGCATTGAAGTCGGTCGCAAGACGAAGACCTGATAAAAGACTTGTTCCGATGGGATAACCAACAACTGCGGCTGTTGGATGTGTCTACTGCGGGAGACACAGGCCCATCTGACTCAAGTCCTGAGGAACCGGAGACTGAGAATCCTGACTACTCGGAGGGGGAACATCCTGCGGGCCCTGTTGGCCCCCCAGCGCAGTATTTCAGTACGGATCCAAATTTTTCTTTAAGTACTCGCCCGGAAGCGGCCAGTACCGGACTATCTATTTGTACGGACCCTATGATGCAGCAGGCCCTCCAAAAACTAATGGACACTGACCCAGTAAAGTACCTACAGTACATGGCTGAGCGCGAAGAAAGCCAATGTCGGCATGAACTGAGCATGGCCAGAATACATCAACCCAGCCGAAGCTCATCACCCAACTTTCCTGCAGAAGGAGCAACATCACACGTGAGTGCAAAATTTAAATTTGCTCCCATTGAAAAGGACACTGACATAGACTTGTTTTTGCGATCCTTTGAGAAAGCCTGCCGTCAGTATCGTCTGCCCCAAGAGCAGTGGGCCAGACACCTGACCCCCCCTGTTGCGCTACAAAGCGCTGGACGCGTTTGCGGAGTTATCCATGGAGCAGGATGAAGATTATTCCGCCATAAAAGACGCTATCATTGCTAAATACCAGCTGACCCCTGAAGTCTATCGGAAAAGGTTTAGGTCCTTACAAAAGGATCGTACGGACTCTTATCCGGATGTGGTCAGCAGCTTACGCACTACATTCCGCCAGTGGACTTTAGGCCTAACAAAAGGGTCTTATGACATCCTAGAGGACTTGATGGTGCTAGACCAGCTTCTTTGTATTTGCCCTGCGGATGTGAGACAATTCGTGCTAGAACGGAAGCCTGCATCAGCAACCGCTGCTGCAGACTTAGCTGAGACTTTTGTCACAACCCGAGTGCCCAATCTGCGTAAATCTGCACCATCTCACTGGAGAGGAGGTCTGCCCAATGTCAGGGCAGACCCCCCTGCCTCTGTGGGCCGTCCACCACAGAGACCACCAAGTGCAGCTACTGCTTCCAGACCTGGGGCACCTAATGGAATCACCTGTCACTACTGCCGCAAGCCTGGACATATGAAATTCAACTGTCCTGAGCGGAGACAGCCACAGCCAGCCAGCGCATCCCAGCGTGAACCATCATCTTCAACTGTTTTGTTCGCCGGTGGGGAGGAGATTCACCCCATCACCAGCAATCACCAGCTTGTTACAGTGAATGACCAGCTAGTCACCGGTTTCCGGGACACGGGAGCCGATGTCACCCTGGTGCGTCCGCACCTTGTGCCCACAAAGGACATCATCCCAGACAAGTATCTCACCCTCACGGGGGTGGGGGGCACTCTTTCTCACATTCCCCAAGCCCGGGTTTCCATCGACTGGGGGGTGGATGTTCAAGAAAAGGTAGTTGGTATCCTAGACCAGCTACCAGTTCCTGTTTTGTTGGGGTCCGATCTAGGCAAGCTGGTATCCTATTATGAACCCGCCATGAACCCCTCGGGATCCCAGGAAGGGGGTCCGCCCTCTGCCCCCACCCAGATGCTTGGCACCCGGGGGCAAAAGTCTGGGGGAGGGGGGTTGAATGTATCCAATATTAATGTTGATGATATGCATGACGTACCTGCTAATGTGATTTCTACATGTGATATTGAAAATGGTAATCTGCCTTGCTCCGAAGTCATACCTGTCCTAGCTGTGACTTGGAGTTGGGCCACCCAAAACTTGAACTCAGAACAGGGGGAAGAGGCTCCGGTCTCCTCCCACTCCTCTGACCCCAGGGAGGGTGACTGTCAGCCACAGGCCTCGTACGCCACGGGCCAGCTGGCTGAAACGGATCAGGCGGCCTTCGAGCACGCACTTCAAACCGATCCTAGTCCTCGAGGGTCTCAGAAGACAGGCTGCTGAGCCCCTCGCGGATGGGGCCGGGTTCAAAGTGTACTGGGAAGGTGGGAAGTTGTATAGTGAGGCGATACAACCCACCGAAGGCGAAATGACCGTGAGTACCAAGTCGCTTGTGGTACCTAGTGCCTTCCGGGGGCATGTGCTGAAATCCGCACATGACATCCCCTTGGCAGGGCACCTAGGAATTCGCAGGACACTTGACCGTATTCAGGGGCATTTCTACTGGCCTAGAATGAGGATAGATGTCATCAATTATTGTCGCTCCTGTACGGTTTGTCAGAAGGTTAAACGAGCTGGGAATCCGCGCAAGGCTCCCCTGTGTCCACTGCCAATCATAAGTGAGCCATTTCACCGAGTGGCAGTCGACATAATTGGACCTCTGCCCATTCCCAGCCGCAGCGGCAAGAGGTACATCTTGACGCTGGTGGATTACGCGACTCGCTACCCAGATGCGGTCGCCCTCTCCTCCCTGAGGGCAGACAAGGTAGCAGACGCGCTAATTTCCATATTTTCCCGTGTAGGGTTCCCTGCGGAGATGCTCACAGATCAGGGACCCCAGTTTATGTCTGAACTGATGGAAGCCCTGGCGGCAACGATCCAGATGACGCACCTCGTCTCCAGTCCATACCACCCGCAAACCAACGGCCTCTGCGAGCGCTTTAACACGTCATTAAAGCAGATGCTGGCCACATTCGTTGAGTCGCAGGGTGGGGACTGGGAACGGTACCTGCCTCATCTGCTGTTTGCCTACAGGGAAGTACCGCAAGAGTCCACCGGGTTCTCCCCGTTTGAACTCCTGTATGGCAGGAACATCCGAGGGCCACTACAGCTGATGCGAGAGACGTGGGAAGGCAAAGGTGATCCCACGGATGTCTCTGTAGTGGATTACGTCCTGAAGTTCAGAGACAAAATTGAGTCACTCTCTGCCATGGTAACGGATAATCTGGCCCAGGCCCAGGCCAAACAGAAACTATGGTACGACCGCACCGCAGGAGACCGGGCATTTGAAACTGGAGACAAGGTCTATGCCCTTCTTCCCATACGGCACAATAAGTTACAGGCGGCATGGGAGGGGCCATACACCATAGAGAAGCGTTTAAACCCCCTGACATACTTGGTGAACATGGGGGGTAGAATACAGAAGGCCTTTCACATTAACATGCTGAAGGCTCACCACGATAGAACCCAGTATGTACTCCCAGTGTGCAGCCGGTTAGAACAGGGCGAGACAGACCCTCTGGTAGATCTGCTGGCTGACACCCGGGAGACGGACGGGGACATAAATGTCAACCCGCAGCTCTCCCCGTCCCAGAGAGAGCAGTTACAGGAGGTGTTAGGTCGGTACCACCGGACCTTCTCAGGTATCCCGGGACGGACCAATCTGGTCGCTCACCGGTTAGATACCGGAGCACATCCCCCCATCAAGCAATCCGCCTATCGCGTCTCTCCGGAGGTGCAGGCGGACATGCAGCGTGAGGTGGGGGAAATGCTAGAACTGGGGGTCGTTCAGCGGTCCTGTAGTCCATGGGCGGCACCCAAGAAAGACAAGACGACGCGGTTCTGCGTGGACTACCGGAAGTTGAACGCTGTAACCACTACGGACGCCTACCCCATGCCTCGCATCGATGAGATGCTAGATAAGCTGGCGGCTGCCAGCTATCTATCAATCATGGATCTGAGCCGGGGGTACTGGCAGATCCCTCTTGCCCCGGACGCGCGGCAGAAGTCGGCCTTTATCACTCCCTTCGGGCTCTTCGAATTTACGACGATGCCCTTTGGAATGAAAAATGCGCCTGCCACGTTCCAGCGGGCTATGAACGACCTGCTGGAGGAAATGCAACCGTTCGCTGCAGCATATTTGGACGATATTGCGGTGTTTAGCCCCACCTGGGAAGAACACCTCAAACATCTGTCCCAGGTACTGCAACGGCTGGCTGCAGCCAATTTGACAGTTAAGCCAAGTAAGTGTCAGATCGGCATGACGGAAGTCCAGTATTTAGGGCACCGAGTGGGAGGGAACACCCTGAAACCGGACACGGGAAAGGTTGACGCCATCTTAGCGTGGCCTCGGCCTATCACCAAGCGGCAGGTTCAGGCATTCCTGGGGACCGCGGGCTACTATAGGAAGTTTGTACCGGCCTATAGTGCCATCGCGAAGCCCCTGACGGATGCCACTGGTAAGAAGCACCCGAAAGTGGTTACGTGGACCCCTGAGTGTGAGAACGCCTTCCGGGCCTTGAAGCAGGCGTTAGCTAGCGCCCCTGTGCTTCAAGCCCCAGATTTCAGCCGTCGGTTCATAGTGCAAACCGACGCATCAGATTACGGTCTCGGCGCTGTCTTAAGCCAGGTGGATGGAAAAGGGGACGAGCATCCTCTTCTGTACCTGAGCCGGAAACTTCTTCCCCGAGAAGTCTCCTACTCAACTACAGAAAAGGAGTGTCTGGCGATTGTGTGGGCCCTGCAGAAGCTTCAATCTTATCTGTACGGCCGCTCCTTCACAATCATTACGGACCATAATCCTCTCAGTTGGCTGAACCGTACTGCGGGGTCCAATGGAAAGCTCCTACGTTGGAGCTTGTCGCTACAGCAGTACGATTTTACCATCCAGCACAGGTCAGGCAGCAGACATCAAAATGCGGATGGCTTATCCCGGTGCAACAGCGATCCAGACCGATCAGCGCAGGTTAGCGGCGACGCCACCCGTCTTGCGGACGGATGTCTAGCCACAGACGCGGGGGGAGGTGTCACGGATGATCCGCGAGAATATTGAACTGTCCTCCCAATATTATCAATATTACTCTGCCTTATTGATCAGTAGGTCTATTACACAGTAATTATTTCCCTAGGCCCCAGAACCTACAATTTGATTATTCAGAGCGTCTCCTTCTGTCCTTCTGTTGTACCCAGAGAACAACATAGTCCTTTTGTTCAAGTCAGTCAATAGATGCCCAGCAGATAACGCAATTACAGCTGGCTTCCTCAGGTTGACAAAAGAACTTCCCTGTCTGCAGAGATATCACAGCTAGGTGTGAAGACTGCACCTGGGGGGGAGACATTTGGTGTCGCTGCCATAAGGGGTCTGTAAGCTAGGCTTGCTGCAGACAGGCCGGCACCAAGGTTTCCCAGACTGCAACATGAATCTGAGATATGATTTTTACCTTTTTAAGAGAGCCCATGCATCTTACGGACGTAAAAATTACATCATCGTGTCACTCAGAATTCACTGGACGTTTACATAGGACAAACATAACTCTAAGATGTACCCAGGTAAAGTTATGGTGTTACCCCATCATAGAACCAGTTATAGTAATATTTGGTATCCCTGAACTCCATATCTTGTGGGGAATGTGAATATGTGCTTGTTACTTGTGTACAGCGGAGACATCCCACGATATGGCACATGCCATATTTCAGAACTGACATTCACCTCAGGAATACAGCCTGCCCAGCAGGCGGACTCTCAATTCCCCGCCTTGATTCTAGGACCCTTTATAACAAAGACCTAGAATCTGCTAAAGGAGTTCTCCACTTTAACAACACCTGAAAAGGGCCTCAGCCAGAGAACTTGTGGGCTGAAGGCATATTACACTGGACAAAGGCTTCTTGGACTTTATCCCTGCAACGGACTATTTCACCAACGGACATCTTTTCTGCGGAAACTAAGTATTTTCTTTCTTTTCTCCCTTTTGTTTATTGGACTATACTTTCCTTGATTATTGTGTTATAATTACTGTGCATCGTGATAATTTGTATTGTATATAGATATATAATAAATGACCTCCAAGTCATTTCTCTAGCCATATGCCTGTTTTCAAACACGGCAAAAACTTACCCTAGCCTCTCCGAAGGGAAAGCTACTCGGTTATGTTATCTAGATAGCGGGTTCCTTGCTCCCATAAATTGCAAGGTGGTGGCAGTTAAAATACCCTGTGTGTAGTTCCGGTCTGATCGCTCACACGCTTACTTGCGGTCGGTCGGGGGTCCACTCCCTGCGCTTTCAGCCTATCGACTGTACGGACTCAAGTTAGACTGTCGGTGTGCTGAAAGTGGCTGGGAGGCCTGTTTGCGGATTGACCACTAGGGGCGCTGTGACGGTTTCGTGACGTATTGTGGCCGCGGCGGTCCAGTTCGTCACAGTGCAGTCATGTGTAGTGCTGTGCAGTAATGTGCAGTTGTGTACAGTTGTGTGCTGTGCAGTTGTGTACAGTTGTGTGCTGTGCAGTTCCGTTCAGTTCCTGGTTTAGGTGAATCCAAGTGAGACTTCAGTTGAATACAGTTCTCTCATAAGCCTACAAGAAAGCAACAGCCATGTAGCTGAATGTCCGGAGGGAGGCCCCTTCCTAGCCTCTCTACTCTGTCCCTGTCTGTTCCATAGCCCAGGGTTAAGGCCTGCAAGTATTTTTCCTAGAGGTGAGCAATCCACTCCTATAGATTGCTCTTCAAGGGTGACCAATGTCTAAACTGTATACAGCCAAGTATTTGAGGAATTATCACGTTTATGCAAGACAAAGGATTAGCAAGATAGTCATAACCTGAAGACATATTGGGCACCTTTGTACTAGGTGTAGGAGATGGCTTGAAGCATCTACATCTCCAGTTTAAATCCTGAGGACAGTCAGGCCAACTGTGAGAACACCATTGGAATAGAAGTTTCAGGATTAAAAAAAGCACCTTTTTTATTCAAGGATTAGTATCAGGCCGGAGTTGTGACCAGTGTAAGACAGGAGCCTGTACTTCATGGAGGATTTGCATTTCCTTTTCCCCATATGTATGGGAGATTGTGCTTAATGCTGGATTGTATCAAGAGACTGTTTAATGCCTATGGATGTATTGTAATAAAGAGTCATCATCTGTAAAGTGCCATTTGGAGTTTAACCCTGCTTGCCTCAGACTCAATGAACGGGTGTAAGGGGTAATCATCTACAGTGTTGGAGAGTCCATCACTTATAGTATTAGACCCCAAATGAAAGAGAGCGCCAGGCCTTGTTACAAGTGTAGTTAGAATGGGAGTACCACTAAACCGTGATAGTTATTAAGAGCAGGAAAGGAAGCAATGGTGTAAAACCTGGATGGTGGGTGCTCCAACGTGGAAGACCCTAAGTAAACCCTGCTCCACAGGAAAGACCGTCTGACAGCCCAATAGTCAGAAGACAATGTGGTTGACAAAGATGGAGACTGATACAAATGGAAAGGAATTAATATGAAAGAATAAATGATGGAAAAAAAAAATATATAAAATAAAAATAAATATAAATATATATATGTATAGAGGATAAAATATCAGGTAAATAATAATAATAATAATAGAGGTGAGGGATGCCCAATCCAGGACAAAATCACACTCTTAAAAAACACTCACTTCACTGGGGGGGTGGTCACCAGGATAAGCATATGACACCTGTGACTTGAACCCCCCCCCGGCCAGGATCGTATGTAGAGTTGTAGTGATGAAGGCAGCAGGTAGTCCGGTGCTTCTGATCAATCACCTTTATTGTAAAGAATGGCTCGACGCGTTTCGGGGACAATAGGAGCATTACATAAGGAGCATTACATAATCAAGTAATAGTAAGACAAACAATTTATACATTAATGGCCCTCAAAAAGGCGCGTTTTTCAAACCGGAAGTGGTGAAGCCGTATGCCTCAGACTCAGTTCCTCTAATAACAAAACAGTAAATGGTTGTGCCTCCATACAAAAGGTACTGGCGTCATGATTACAAGGGACATTGCTACTGACACATTAATACAGACCACCAAGGGCACGTCAAACCAACATCTGGCCTGTGTCCCTTACACCAGAGCGTGCCCCAGAGAATCCTTATGCCATTCTCCTTTTCACTTATGCGAGCCTGCCCAGGGACGACAAACCGTGAGTAACCAGAACTGTATTTACCTCAGCCCCCCTATTGCTCACACTGTGACCTCACACATAATTCCCCTGCAAGGTCTGGCATACTGCAAGCGTAACACCTTCACCACCAACTTCAGCAAAGCCAGAGGTAAACAACAGCAGGCAGTTTTAAAACTTATCTGTTTGGGGACAAACCCCACACCGCGCAGGAGCTGTGGACGGGCCTTGAACAACAGACCGATGAGTGGTTTGTGCCAGTCAGCCTCAAGCCCGGCCTGGTGGTGTGCGACAATGGGTGAAATCTCGTAGCAGCTCTGGGACTAGCCAGTTTGACGCACATCCCTTACCTGGCACTTGTGCTGAATTTGGTGGTGCAGAGATTCCTTAAAAATTACCCCGATATGTCAGAGCTGCTGCATAAAGTGCAGACCGTCTGTTCGCGCTTCCGGCGTTCACATCCTGCCGCTGCTCGCCTGTCAGCACTGCAGCGTAACTTCGGGCTTCCCGCTCACCGCCTCATATGCGACGTGCCCACAAGGTGGAACTCCACCTTGCACATGCAGGCCAGACTGTGCGAGCAGCAGCAGGCGATAGTGGAGTTTCAGCTGCAGCACGCACGGGTGAGTCGATCGGCGGAACAGCACCACTTCACCAACAATGACTGGGCCTCCATGCGAGACCTGTGTTTCTTGTTGCGCTGTTTCGAGTACTCCACCAACATGGCCAGTGCCGATAATGCCATTCTCAGCGTTACTATCCCACTTCTATGCCTCCTTGAAAAAAAGCTCCTGGCGATGATGTAAGAGGATGTGGCACAGGAGGAGGAGGAGGAAGAGGAAGAGGGATCATTTCATAGGGTTTCCGGCCAGTCAATCCCAAGTGGCTCCGAGGGTGGGTTCCTGCACCCACAAACGCCAGGTACACAATTGTCCAGCCAGGGCACAATTCTGGAGGATGATGAGGTGGAGGATAAGGAGGAGGAGATGGAGGAGGAACCATGTTCACAGCAGGGTGGCACCCAGACCAGCTCATGGCAATCACTGGTGCATGGATGGGGGGATACAGAGGACACAGACGATACACCTCCCACAGAGGACAGCTTTTCGTTGCCTCTGGGCAGCCTGGCACACATGAGAGATTACATGCTACAGTGTCTCTGCAACGACCACCGAGTTGCCCACATTCAAACTTGTGCTGATTACTGGGTGGCCACGCTGCTGGATCCCCATTACAAGGACAACGTACCGTCTTTAATTCCCTCACTGGAGCGTGATCGTAAGATGCACAAGTACAAGCACACGCTGGTAGACGGGTAGACGCGCTGCTGGTGGCATTCCCACCTGACAGCGGGGGCACAGTGGAAGCACAAGGCGAGGGCAGAGGATGAGGAAGAGGTCGCCAATGCAGCTGGGGCTCCGCCAGCACCTCAGAAGGCAGGGTTAGCATGGCCGAAATGTGGAAAAGCTTTGTCAGTAAAACAATATGGACCCAAGAGAGTCACCAGAACCACCTTATAAATGCACATCTGACAATAGATCAGTATCAAAAATATATAAAGTTTCTTAGACACACCAACAGACACATTAAATAAGTGTATACAATTAAAACAAAGTGCGGTATGCAATGAATAATATATAACCAGCACATACAGGTCCACTGAATTGCCCCACCATAGGCCAAAATATTATACACCAGCATATTAATTCAAAGTAGAATATAAAGCAAATGTAACATAAGGAAAAACCTCTGAAAATGCAGACAGACCTAAATGGGGTCACAATGAAAAAGCCAAACCTACATGAGCCGCTGGTACAGTGGACCTGAAAAGATGAGAAAGCGCCCAACGCGTTTCGCCGGGGCAATCCAGCTTCCTCAGGGGTAAGGGGTAAAGGGTAAAATGCTGGGGCATCACCTTATATAGAGTAATAAATGAAATTCAAATGACATTCACCTGTGCAGCAGAAGAATCAATCAGCAAACGCCATATACAGATGTGCAGGACAAGACATGACCGGAAACCGGAAGTAGGAAGTCCATGTAGTTAGTAGGTGGAACGCATTTGCGTTCCACCTGTCACATCGCCGCTATATCTTAAAAATGCTTTCCACCTACTAACTACATGGACTTCCTACTTCCGGTTTCCGGTCATGTCTCGTCCTGCACGTCTGTATATGGCGTTTGCTGATTGATTCTTCTGCTGCACAGGTGAATGTAATTTGAATTTAATTTATTACTCCATATAAGGTGATGCCCCAGTATTTTACCCTTTACCCCTAAGGAATTTTTAATTGTATACAATTTTTTTATGTGTCTGTTGGTGTGTCTAATAAACTTTATATATTTTTGATATTGATCTATTGTCGGATGTGCATTTATAAGGTGGTTCTGGTGACTCTCTCTTGTGTCCATATTGTTTTATGTTCTCTTTTACCGCCCTTTGCACTCTGTAGATTATGTGGTGTGCCCCTTGACTTGGTTACTTGAAAAGCTTTGTCAGCACGCCACAACAACCAGCACCACCAGCTGATATGCAGCGTCTTAGCAGGAGGCAGCATTTCACCAACATGGTGGAGCAGTATGTGTGCACACGCCTACATGTACTGAATGATGGGTCTGCCCCCTTCAACTTCTGGGTCTCCAAATTGGGCACATGGCCTGAGCTTGCCCTTTACTCCTTGGAGGTGCTGGCCTGTCCTGCAGCCAGTGTATTATCTGGACGTGTGTTTAACACGGCAGGGGGCGTCATCACAGACAAGCACAGCCACCTGTCCACAGCCAATGTGGACAAGCTCACGTTCATTAAAAGGAACCAGGCATGGATCCCTCAGGACTTGTCCGTACCTTGTGCAGAATAAACATGTATACCGGCACTAACCACAATAAAAAAAAAAAAAAATGGCTGCACACCGTTATATATACAAACATAGAGCTAAGAAATGGGGGTCATTCTAGATAAAAGTGGTACAATACCGACTATAAATGAATAATGGAAGCTCTTAGCGCACATTGAAGCTCATCAAGAGAATGCCAAGAGTGTGCAAAGCAGTAATCAAAGCAAAAAGGTGGCTACTTTGAAGAACCTAGAATATTACATATTTTTTCAGTTGTTTCACACTTTTTTGTTATGTATACAATTCCACATGTGTTAATTTATAGTTTTGATGCCTTCAGTGTGAATCTACAATTTTCATAGTCATGAAAATAAAGAAAACTCTTTGAATGAGAAGGTGTGTCCAAACTTTTGGTCTGTACTGTACGTGTTGGGCCCATCTGCCAGGCGTCAAGGTGGCTTCCGCAGATACCGGCACTAACCAGCCATTGTTATACTGCAGTGCAATTGCTCATTCTGGTATTTTGGATATGTCACACTCTTTTAGAGTGTACCCTAATTTAAAAAAATAAAATTAAAACCAAAAATCTGTGTTGGCTACCTCGTCCTCCTCCACCGCTACTTGCACCTACACCGCTACGTCCACCGCCTCCTCAAACTCCTACTCCATATGGAACTCCACCTCCTAAATTGAATTTTTTTTTATTTGTACGTATTTTATTTTATATCATTTCACTACTCTGGTGAAATTCCGAAATTTTTTGGTGTATAGTACCACTGCTATACCTAGTAGACAGGTTAAAAAAATAATAATTGTCATTTACATTTTTGGGTTAAATTCACCAATTTTTGGGTGTGATGTACCACTGCTATACCTAGTAGACAAGTAAAAAAAAAAAAAACTATAATTTGTCTGTTACATTTTCGGGAGAAATTCACCAATTTTTGGGTGTGATGTACCACTGCTATACCTATTAGACCGGTAAAAAAAAAGAAAACATTTGTCAGTTACATTTTAGGGTCAAATTCACCAATTTTTGGGTGTAATATACCCCTCCTCTACCTAGTTGAGCTTAAAAAATTTCAATAATTTTTATTTTAAAGATAAAAAAGATAAAAATAATTGTCAGTTACATTTTCTGGTGAAATTCAACAATTTTTGGGTGTGAAGTACCACTGCTATACCTAGTAGACCGGTTAAAAAAATAAAATAATTGTCAGTTACATTTTCAGTTGAAATTTAACAATTTTTGGGTGTGATGTACCACTGCTATACCTATTAGACCGGTAAAAAAAAAGAAAACATTTGTCAGTTACATTTTAGGGTCAAATTCACCAATTTTTGGGTGTAATATACCCCTCCTCTACCTAGTTGAGCTTAAAAAATTTCAATAATTTTTATTTTACATTTACGGGTGACAATAAACAATTGTTTTCTGTCATAGACCCCTGCTCTACCAAGTAGACAGGTTAATACATTTCTGTAATTTTTACATTCTTGAGTTGACATTATACAATTTTAGACGTGAATAAACCCCTGCTCTGCATAGGTGACAGGGAATACAATTTCTGAAATGCTTCTTCAATTGATGCGCGCCACCTCCTTTGATTCAATGCTTAAACTTAAACAAGTTGTACCACATTTGCACTTCAATAATTTGTCCCACATTTCCGCTATACTCTTTTGGCCAACATTTGCACCTCAATAGCTTTTCCCACATTTCCGCTTGACTCTTTTGGCCCACATTTGGGCTTTTGTAATATGTACAACATTTGCGCCTCAATAGCTTTTCCCACATTTCTGCTCGATCCCAATTTTTTAGGTCTATTTTTCTCACGCTCCCTCTCCAGTCTGGAACTCTGATTCCCCGACACCCATGATCACCATGGTAGGCGCATAAAAGAACATCGAAAGTTGATAGAGCAGATATCAAATTGGGTCGTGAACATTACGGGGACCTGCGACATGGTGGGGCAGTAAGTATGTACACGTCTACACAAACTAACTGACAGGGGTCAGCCCCTGCAACTTCTGGGTCTCTAAATTGGGCACATGGCCTGAGCTTGCCCTTTACCCCTTGGAGGTGCTGGCCTGCCCTGCAGCCAGTGTATTGTCTGAACGTGTGTTTAGCACGACTGGAGGGTTATATTTCCCAATGTTTTGGGGTGTACCCTAATTTAAAAAAATAAAAATAAATTTTAGACCAAAAAGCAGTGTAGGCTACCTCCTCCTCCTCCACCGCCACTTCCACCTACACCGCTACATCCACTGCCTCCTCAACCTCCTACTCCATATGGACCTCGTCCTCCTAGATCATGATTATTATTTTTTTATTTTTACGTATTTATGTTATTTAAAGTCATTTCCCTATTCACATTGGTTTACAGAGCACTTGCCATGCTCTTAACCACATTTTGATGCCATTTGCAGCCCTCTAGCCCTTTCCATTACATTTTTACAGCCATTTTAGTGCTCAAAAGTTCGAGTCCCATTGACTTCAATGGGGTTCGGATTCAGGGTTAGGTTTGGGTCAAGTTCGGGTCCCGAACTTTTTTCTGAAGTTCGGCCGAACCCGTCGAACCCGAACATCCAGGTGTCCGCTCAACTCTACATATGATGCCTGAAATGTTCAAAGATGTAATATTTTGGATCCAGCCACCCTGCTGCCTCTGGAGCAAGGGGTGAGGGAAGAGTTAGGGCACTTAAACTTTTCTTTCAGACTTCTAGATCCAGAGGAAGAGGCTCATAACTGTTTGCAGATAAATGTCACAAGGGACAGCGGGATTTGGTAAAACAGCTATCAGATAATCCAGATCATGTGCTCTTTGTGGATGGATCGAGGTATGGCCAGGATGGCAGTTACTTCACAGGTTGGGCAGTGTTGATTAAACATGACACTAAAAAGCAGTCCACCAAAACACATGTCTGCCCAAGAAGCAGAGCTAAGGGCTCAGGAGATGGCTTGCAGATATGCAGATGGAAAAGCAGCCAACATTTACATTGATTCCAGGTACAGCCCATGACTATGGGCCCATTTGGAAAGCCAAAGACTTCCTGACCGCTTCAGGTAAACTCATCAAAATGGGGAAGCAGTGAGGTCTCTCATGTTGCCAACTTCAGTGGCGGTGATAAAAACAAAGGTCACTGTAAAACAGATTCAGAGGAGGCAAAGGACAAAGCCAAAGCAGATCAGGCAGCAAAAATGGCTAAATGGCTGCCAAATTGCCTAGGTAGACCCCTGCCTTAAGTGGCCACAGCTCAGGTCCCTGAAATAACGCTTCCTGTCTCACAGGAAGTTCTTAAGACCTTACAGAACCAGGTGGGGAAGGAGGAAAGCGACTGGTGGATGGAAAAGGGGTGACTACAAATTAGGAAGGCCTAACACAGTTGTAAGGGAAACTG
The DNA here is from genome assembly GCF_014858855.1 of Bufo gargarizans. Classification (NCBI taxonomy): domain Eukaryota; kingdom Metazoa; phylum Chordata; class Amphibia; order Anura; family Bufonidae; genus Bufo; species Bufo gargarizans. The sequence continues at coordinate 381,710,836 of NC_058085.1, forward strand.
CCTTCCCAGGTCCCGCTAATCCACTATGGCACAGGCATCCCATGGAGTGACACACCAGTCAGAAACTGCTGTGTGTGATTTAGCACATAGTGCATGGTACCCCCAGGGTTTAGCACTGTAGCAGTTAGATATACTCAAGAATGTATGAGTTTTGCCCAGAACAATGTGAGACAAGGTGGTTAAGGTACCCCAGAAACATATGTCTTGTTTTCAGGATGGCCACAAGCATACCCGGTAGAAGATTATGGCCCAAGTTGTATGCAGGTATGGGGTACCTGGGACCATTTAAAGAGACACAGGTGTTCTTTTCACAGGTGAAGTGATGCAGAAGATAATGAAAGTTTTGGGTGTAGAACAGGCCTTACATGCTTCGTACCATCCACAAAGCAGCGGTAGAGTAGGGAAAAAAGGAACTGAACGGGACACTAAAAGGTAGCCATCTTTTCAGTAAGCTATACCCCTAACTGTGAGACAGGCCTTAGTCCCTATAAGGTCCTTTGTGGGTCAGGCCCTAGGACAGGATTTTATTTCCCACAGTGGCTCCAGATGCAACATGGTTGTCTGACAGATTATGTGATCAGTTTGCACAAGCATTTGACTAAAATACATTCTCGAGTTTTTGCTTCACTTCCAGATCTTGATAAAGTACCAGGAACCCACCCACTTGTGTCTGGAGATTGGGTGCTGGTAAAAAGACACGTTAGAAAAGTCCTTAAAACCCTGTTTTGATGGTCCATTCTGAGTGTTGTTGACCACAAGCACATCAGTGAAGCTTGAAGGAAAGCCTAATTCGAGTCATTTCAAGAAAGTGTTGAGTCGGGAGACTTGAAAGGATGTTCCTTGTTCCCCCTTGTATGACTGCTGATCCTGACTAAAAGAATATGGATTCTTATTGAGATACCGTAGTAAAAATAGGTTTCTGGACTGGTGAAGAGTTGTGCAAAAGGAAGAACAAAGTTGTTATAGTCCGATACTTCTAGTCCAGTGACCCATTATAGTATAGCCCAAAGACTCCCAGTATTAATAGTTCTTATGTTCACACTAATCAATGACCAGGTCATGAATGCCCTAAAAGGGCTTACTTCTGAATTGCATCTTTTATTCTGCTATTTGCATTAGTTGTTTGTTGTGTCATCCCCTGCATTAGGAGGTTTTTGTTCAAAGTGGTAGCTGAGGCTACCCTGAAGATGCTCATGGCAGACCTCTGTGAGGATGGAAGATCCCCCTGTGAGGATCGGAGACAAGGTCCACTTCGTTCTGTTGGTTCCCCCCCCCCCCCGCTTGCAACGCCACCTGGAGATCATCAAACATAGGGACTGACATCTGACTTCCCCATGCTAATGTTAAGGTTACCTGCACAATTGCTTGTAGAGGTTACTCGAAGAGGGGAAGGAGTCCAATGGCAGCGACACAGGAACAGAGGAGCGTGGAAACGGAATGGATGAATGATCCCGATATGCAGGAATGGCGGTGGCTCAATGGACCCGATAAGGTGCACGTGGTAGATGAGTGCCGAAGAACGAGGAAGGCAAGAGAGTAGTCAGGCAGTCCTGGGTCGGTACACGGGATGGCAGGTACAAGGATTCAGGATGAGGCAGGAGAGTAGTCAATGGAGGCAGAGTTCGGTACACGAGATGGCAGGTGCAAGGATTCAGGATGAGGCAGGAGAGTAGTCGATGGAGGCAGAGTTCGGTACACGAGCAGGTTAGCAGACAAAATACTGAGAGGCTGAAGCAAGACTACGGCTGAGATAGCTCAATAATCTGGCAAGGGAGGAAGTGACATGGTCTTCCTTAAATAGGGCGTACACAGATCTGATTGGTCAAACCAAAAGCAGGAACATTCAGGTCAAGGAGGTGGTTCAAAAAAGTAACAGAAACTGTCCAGGAAGCTCTGTGGTCTAGAGAGCAAGGCTACAGCCTAGGACGCTGGAGTCTCCCGGTTCGATCCCTGACAGTACTCCCTCTCCTCCACGATGACCTCCGGGCATCTCCAAGATAGGCCTGTCGGGGTATTGCCGATGAAACTCACTGACCAGTCTGGGAGCGGTACATTCTCCTTGGGTTCCCACGAGTCCTCATCAGGACCATAACCCTTCCAACGGATCAAATACTGCAGTTTTCTTCGACAAATTCTAGAGTCCAGGATCTTTTCTACAACAAACTCCTCTTCTCCATGCACCCTGACTGGTGGGGGTGGCATCAAAAAGCGATCAGGGAAAGTATTCTCGACAAATGGTTTGAAGAGTGAACAATGGAAGACCGGATGTATCTTGAGCGAATCCGGGAGTTTGAGTTTAAATGTGACATCATTAATTTGAGCCGAAATCTGATACGGTCCAATGTATTTTTGACCCAGTTTTTGAGAAGGGACTCTCAGCTTAATATTTTTTGTAGACCAGAACCCAATATGAAAAACGGGTTCTGGTCTACGGTGTTTGTCCGAAGCTTGTTTGGAGCTTCTTTGGGCCTCGTGTAAATTCTCCATGATTTTTCCCTGTACCTCCTGCAGGTTAGTTAACCGTTCGGTTACTGCTGGGAGGGCCGTGGTGTTTGGCTGATGGGGAATGAAGACTGGATGGAGGCCTGTGTTTGCGTAGAATGGGCTGAAAGAAGTCGAACTGTGTTCCGAGTTATTGTATGCAAATTCTGCGGTGGAGAGATGTTCCATCCAGTCATCTTGTAAATGGGTAATAAAACAGCGTAGATACTGTTCGAGGGTTTGATTAGTTCTTTCAGTCTGACCATTAGATTGTGGGTGAAAAGCTGATGACAAATTTACTTTGATTCCAAGGGCAGAACAGAAGTTTTTCCAGAATTTGGACGTGAACTGTACCCCACGATCAGAGACCACGTTGTCTGGAATCCCGTGTAGCCGGAACACTTCACGGATCATGAGTTCTGCTGTCTGTTTTGCAGATGGTATTCCTTTGAAAGGTATGAAGTGTGCCATCTTGGTAAGACGGTCTATGACAACAAGGATAGTGTTCATTCCTTGAGAAGGAGGTAAATCGACCACGAAGTCCATTGAGACTGAGCCCCAAGGGCGAGATGGAACCGGAAGTGGTTGTAATAATCCCAGAGGGGAAGAACGTGGTGTCTTGTAATGCGCACAGGTCAAACATGAAGAAACATACCTTTTCACATCCCCTTTACAATTGGGCCACCAGAAGGAACGAGATAACAGTTCTTGAGTTTTTTTTATGCCCAAGTGACCGGCCAACTTGGAATCATGAGCCAGTTTAAGGACTTCAAGTCGAGCTATTTCGGGAACATATAGTTGATGATCCGGTTTGATCCAATAACCATCCTGGAAGTGAAGGTTAACCTCACTAGTGGGGTGGCTAAGGAAAGAGTCACTCTGATATCCGTCTTTAATTAGTTTCCATAAATCCCCCGAATGGGTGGCCCCCAAGAAGTTTCTTTCAGGCAGGATCGTGGTCTGATTCTTATTTTCTTGGGAGGAGTCAGAGAACATTCTGGACAGCGCGTCTGCTTTGCCGTTCTTAGAACCTGGACGGTAGGTAATAATAAAGTTAAAACGAGAAAAGAACAGGCTCCATCTGGCCTGTCTGGAGGATAATCTTTTGGCGTTATGCAGAAACTCAAGGTTCTTGTGATCAGTCAAGACGGTTACGGGAATGGTGGCCCCCTCCAAAAGGTGTCTCCACTCCGAGAAAGCTTCCTTGATTGCAAGTAGTTCCTTATTCCCGATGTCGTAATTTTTCTCGGCTGGGGACATTTGGCGAGAAAAATAGGCACAAGGGTGAAGCAACTCTTTATCTCCTGTAAAAACACAAAATGCAATCGCACACTGCAACCAGCACTCTGCCTTGCCTTTATGCTGGATGTTGAATAAGGCATTGGTGTACATTTTGGCCAAAGCGTAATAAGCCACTCACCGCGTCAAGGTTGCCTTCATGAGTGGTCCCTAACTCTAGTTCCTACCTTTTATGGGCCATGACAGCCACATAAAGTCCAGGGAGCGCAGGTACAGCATGCATGCATCTTTATCTCCTGTACGTTGTGACAAAACCGCCCCCATTGCTGAATCAGATGCATCCACTTCTACCGTGAATGGTAGTTCTGGATCTGGATGGATTAGTATTGGTGTGCCTGTGAACAGAGTCTTTAGTTGACTAAATGCGTCTTGTGCCTCGGGAGTCCAGGTAAAGTGTACGGTTTTCTTTGTGAGTTGTGTGATTGGTTTGATGACCCTGGAGACATTCCGGATAAATCTCCTGTAGAAATTGGCAAAACCGATGAATCTTTGTATGTCTTTTACATTTCTGGGAGTAGGCCACTCCGTTACAGCTCTAATCTTGCTGGGGTCCATCTCTAGACCCTTCGGAGAAATGATGTATCCCAAAAACTGAACAGTTGTTTTTTCAAATTCGCATTTCTCAAGTTTAATGTAGAGTTGGTGTTCTCGAAGTCTCTGTAGAACCTTGCAGACATCCATACGATGTTGCTCCAGACTTTCAGAAAAAATTAGAATGTCGTCCAAGTATATTATTACGAACTGATCCAACATGTCCCGGAACACATCGTTAACAAAGTGTTGAAATGTAGCTGGCGCATTACACAGTCCGAAAGGCATAACTAGGTATTCGAAATGTCCATACCTAGTTCGGAAAGCAGTCTTCCATTCATCACCCGGACGAATACGGACCAGGTTATATGCTCCTCTGAGATCGAGTTTCGTAAATATTCTGGCAGTGCGCAGTCTTTCGAGAAGTTCAGATATTAAAGGAAGGGGATAACGATTTTTTACAGTGATACTATTACGTTTACGGTAGTCTATACAGGGGCGTAAAGAGGAATCTTTCTTTTCTACAAAGAAAAAAGGAGCACCAGCTGGAGAGGTGGAGGGTCAGATAAACCCCTTTTTTAGATCTTCATCTAGATATTTTTTCAGAGCCTTCAATTCAGGATCAGAAAGCGGATAAATGCAGCCAAACGGTATTTCCGCTCCCGGTAATAGTTCAATCGGACAGTCGTAAGAACGGTGAGGAGGAAGCTTATCTGCATTTTTCTTGTCGCCAACATCCTGAAAATCCTTGTACGGCAGAGGTAATAACTCACTTGTAGACTGTTCCGGAACCAGAGGGATCGCTGGAGTTGAAGACTGAGTGTCTTGCAGGCAATTACACTGACAGAATTCCGACGGGAAGTGTAGTACATGATTTTCCCAGTCAATGGATGGATTATGAATCGCCAACCATGGGATCCCCAAGATTATGGGAAATTTTGGTGAAGAGATCAAAGAAAAATGGATGTCCTCAAGGTGATCCGTCTTGATGCGCATTTGGAGCTTTACCGTTTCTTGCGTAACTGGACCTGAGGAAAGAGGTGAGCCGTCCACAGTCTCCATATCCAATGGTGTTGTTCTCTTTAATAGTGGGATATGGTTTTTTTGTGCAAATGTTAAGTCCATAAAATTGCCCCCGGCCCCAGAGTCCAGCATAGCAGAGCAGGAGATTTCGAGTTCAGAGGTGAAGATCTGAATGGGTACCATGAAATGAGACTCGGGGATAGTAGTTTGGTCTTTCTTCCAAGCAATAAGGGAAATAGAGTTTATTTCAGAGTGTATGGAGTATGGATTTTCTGATTCCAATTGTTCTTCTATCTCTCTGACCGCGTTTATTCTACGGACCCTTCTAGGGCAGTCGATAGCATAATGTCCCGGTTTTCCGCAGTAGAGACAAAGATCTTCTGAGATGCGTCTTTCCTTTTCCGCTACAGTTATGGATCTCCGTAATGCATCGATTTGCATAGGTTCCGGTGCAGGTTCAGGATTACGGGGAGCTGATGGTCTGAAAAAATAGGTGGGTCGGTTTTCCTGCGCCCATTCTTTCTCCCTTCTCCTTTCAGTAAGTCTCTGATCGACTCTGATACAAAGTTTAATGAAGTCTTCAAAGTCTTCTGGAATATCTGTCCTAGCAAGTTCATCTTTCATTTGCTCAGACAACCCCCGCCGGAACTGACTCTTTTGGGCGGCATGATTCCAGGTGGTGTCGGTCACCCAGCGGCGGAATTCGGCTGTGTAAACGGCCACTGAACGGTTTCCTTGGCGTAGATTGGTGTAGTTTTAGTTCCGCAGTAGCACATTAATGTTGCTATTAATTTAGAGCAGTAGCGCAAACGTGATCTGCCCCGATTGGGGGCATCTTTAACACTCGCTTGTGTGGGAATTTTTAATCAAGTCGCCGGAGGACGTCAGCGTGGCTGTTTGTAGAATCTGTGGGCAGAAGGTGAAGAGTGGCCAGTGTGTCAATATTGGCAACGCGACCCTGCGTCAACAGATTCAGCGTCACCATAAAGTGGCCTGGGAAAACCATGGCGCTAATGTAGTGGTGCAGCCTGACACAGCAACTGCTGCATCACCCAGTGGCCCGCACCCCTTTTCCTGCATTCAATGCTCCACCACATCAGCAGAAGGGAGCTGTGTTTCCTTCCCATCATCTACTGGTTCTGAAGATACGGCTTTTCCTCCTCCTACTCCTCATCACGCATTTCACCAGCAATCAATCACCAAGGTGATTGCAAAAAGACAACAGTATGCGTCTAATGGCGCAGAAGCTGAACGTGCTCCTGGCCAAGTTGCTGGTACTACAGTCCCTCCCTTTTCATGTGGTGGACTCTGCACCTTTCAGAGAAGTGATGACTTGTGCCCACCCAAAGTGGAGACTTCCAAGCTGTCATTACTAGTGATGAACGAACTCGGACTGTTCGGGTTTGTACTGAACATTACAGTGTCCGAGTACCCGAACCTAGACATTGGCACACAAGTCTGTGTTCATGTATGTTGTTCGTAGTTAAAATAAAGCTAGTTGAAGGCTGCAGCACAGCCAATCAACAAGCATTTAAGCTATGGGCACTTGGAAGCCATCACAGTCATGCCTAGTATTGGCATGGCTGTGATTGGCAGGCACACCATGTGACCCTGCATGCATAAATGACAGATCACGTGGTGAGCCGCCATTCTGCTCTGACTAGTGTAGGGACAGGATGCTGCTGCACTGATGGACAGTGTTAGTTTTTTTTATTGTTTAATAAGTCTGTGGGTGCAACACAATACCTTTGCACCAGTGACACAGAAATACCATAATTAATCGTGCTTTTTAGTCTGTGGGTGACCTGTAGTCATTTTTAGTCATTCAGTGCAACACTACTTCAATTGCCCCTGTGACACAGAAATACAATAGTTAAGCCATCTGTTAATTTTGTCGGTGATACATATCAATTTTTTTTTGCGTGTAAAACCCTCCAATTGCACCTGTGACATGGAAATCCAATTGTTAATTAGTCTGTTAATTGTGTCGGTGACACATACAGTACAGACCAAAAGTTTGGACACACCTTCTCATTCAAAGAGTTTTCTTTATTTTCATGACTATGAAAATTGTAGATTCACACTGAAGGCATCAAAACTATGAATTAACACATGTGGAATTATATACATAACAAAAAATTGTGAAACAACTGAAAATATGACATATTCTAGGTTCTTCAAAGTAGCCACCTTTTGCTTTGATTACTGCTTTGCACACTCTTGATGAGCTTCAAGAGGTAGTCACCTGAAATGGTCTTCCAACAGTCTTGAAGGAGTTCCCAGAGATGCTTAGCACTTGTTGGCCCTTTTGCCGTCACTCTGCGGTCCAGCTCACCACAAACCATCTCGATTGGGTTCAGGTCCGGTGACTGTGGAGGCCAGGTCATCTGGCGCAGCACCCCATCACTCTCCTTCATGGTCAAATAGCCCTTACACAGCCTGGAGGTGTGTTTGAAGTCATTGTCCTGTTGAAAAATAAATGATGGTCCAACTAAACGCAAATCGGATGGAATAGCATGCTGTGGTAGCCATGCTGGTTCAGTATGCCTTCAATTTTGAATAAATCCCCAACAGTGTCACCAGCAAAGCACCCCCACACCATCACACCTCCTCCTTCATGCTTCACAGTGGGAACCAGGCATGTAGAGTCCATTCGTTCACCTTTTCTGAGTTACACAAAGACACGGTGGTTGGAACCAAAGATCTCAAATTTGGACTCATCAGACCAAAGCACAGATTTCCACCGGTCTAATGTCCATTCCTTGTGTTCTTTAGCCCAAACAAGTCTCTTCTGCCTGTTGCCTGTCCTTAGCAGTGGTTTCCTAGCAGATATTCCACCATGAAGGCCTGGTTCACAGAGTCTCCTCTTAACAGTTGTTCTAGAGATGTGTCTGCTGCTAGAACTCGGTGTGGCATTGACCTGGTCTCCAATCTGAGCTGCTGTTAACCTGTGATTTCTGAGGCTGGTGACTCGGATGACCTTATCCTCCGCAGCAGAGGTGACTCTTGGTTTTCCTTTCCTGGGGCGGTCCGCATGTGAGCCAGTTTCTTTGTAGCGCTTGATGGTTTTTGTCACTGCACTTGGGGACACTTTCAAAGTTTTCCCAATTTTTCGGACTGACTGACCTTCATTTCTTAACGTAATGATGGCCACTCATTTTTCTTTACTTAGCTGCTTTTTTCTTGCCATAATACAAATTCTAACAGTCTATTCAGTAGGACTATCAGCTGTGTATCCACCTGACTTCTCCACAACGCAACTGATGGTCCCAACCCCATTTATAAGGCAAGAAATCCCACTTATTAAACCTGACAGGGCACACCTGTGAAGTGAAAACCATTTCAGGTGACTACCTCTTGAAGCTCATCAACAGAATGCCAAGAACCTAGAATATGACATATTTTCAGTTGTTTCACACTTTTTTGTTATGTATATAATTCCACATGTGTTAATTCATAGTTTTGATGCCTTTAGTGGGAATCTACAATTTTCATAGTCATGAAAATAAAGAAAACTCTTTGAATTAGAAGGTGTGTCCAAACTTTTGGTCTGTACTGTACAGTAGCAATTTTTTGGGGTGGACAACACTTCATTTGCACCCGTGACATAGAAATACAATTGTTTGTCTGTCAGCCAATTTGGTGGGTGACCATAAAAAAAATTAGGAGAGCATCAAATAAGGGACATGGCCGTGGACATGGTGCTGCTGGTGTTAGTGGTGTTATCGCTACTGCTGCAGGCAGAGGACCGTTTTAGATCTGTGCCAGCTACGCATCCAACTGAAGCACTTTCCTCTTGTTCACACAGGCGACAGGATGTTCTGAGTCATATTGTAGTCCTGAATACCACTTTAAGAATAGTGAGGCCATAACAAGTAGATTAGATGGCTGACAGTGCCTCCACATTGTCTTTTACCCAGTGCACTGCTGAAAGCGCAGAGTTGGCACCAGCAGCCCACAGGCATCGTCTTCCACCTGAACCTCTTGCACATCAACCAAGCAGTCTGAGCCCCAAGTCATGCAGCAGTCACTTATGCTTTTGGATGACTCTGCTGGCGGGGTTTCTGTGGGCCATCAACCTAGCCCTGCTTCAGAAGTGGAAGAGATTGAGTGCACTGATGCCCAACCACTTCTGTTTGAGGATGTCATGATGATGACGAAACACCGGTGTCAACTGCTTTCTGCAGTGTGTAGACCGGCAAGAAGAGCAGAGCTGAGCAGTGGGTGGAAGATGATGTAGAGGATGACAAGGTCCTCGACCTCACATGGCATCCAGGTCATCCAAGTGACGTGCAGTTCGGAGGAAGAGGTGGGGGGGGGGGGGGTCACACAGCGCCAAACACACAGCAAAAGAGGGAGCAGGGTGCAAAAGAGCGGCCAGCCCCCAGCCAGTATGCCTGCTACTTCCCACCATACCGAGTGACAGAGCATACCAAACCCAGCTCAAAGGAGTTCCCTGGCGTGGCAGTTCTTCAGGCAATGTGCCATTTCCCAATGTTTTGGGGTCTCCACAAACCAAAAAAAGGAAGAAATTTTTTTTTTTGCCTACATCCTCCGCCTCTTGCAATTGCACCGCCACATCTGCCGCCTCCTCCACTCAGACCTCCTCCCCCTGGCTCAAGATGTCTTAGATTGGCAGAGTAGAGAGGTATAACGGCTGCACCCAGCCATTGTTATACTCCAGCGCACTTTGTGTGTTGTCTTAGCCATTTCCCAATGTTTTGGGGCCTACACTAACAAAAAATAAAATAAAATAATAAAAATTGAAAAAAATTAAAAGCTACCTCCTCCACCTCTTGCCACATTCGCCTCCTCTTCCACTCGGACCTTCACCTCCTGGCTCAAGGTTGTTATTTTAAATTTTTATGTATTTTATGTTATTTTAAGTTATTTCCCTATCCACATTTGTTTGCAGGGCAATTGTACTGGTCTTACCCCATTTTGTATCCTTTTGCAGTCCTCTAGACCAGTGTTTCCCAACCAGTGTGCCTCCAGCTGTTGCAAAACTACAACTCCCAGCATGCCCGCACAGCCGAAGGCTGTCCAAGCATTCTGGGAATTGTAGTTTTGCAACAGCTGGAGGCACACTGGTTGGGAAACACTGCTCTAGACCTTTCTATGACTTTTTTATAGCCCCAAAGTTTGGGTCCTCATTGATTTCAATGAGGTTTGGCATTTGGGACCCGAACCGAACTTTGAAACAAAGTTCGGCTGATCTCGTTGAACCCAAACATCCACCCGTCTGCTCATCACTAGTCATTACTTCTCCAAAAATGCTGTACCAGCCCTGTACACATACTGTATGTTGAACAGAAGGTGGGCCAGTCCTTGAGCCTGTCAGTGGTCTGCTAAAGTTCACAGCAGCACCAATGTATGGAGCTGTAACTACCATCAAGGACAATATATGTCCTTTACGGCCCACTGGGTAAATTTGGTTCCTGTCCAGCTACACCAGCAACTTGGCCAGGTGATGGCACTGCCCCCTCCGCGTTCTCAAGCTGTCAGTCCTGCTTCAATGTCCTTCTCTGCTTCCTCAGCCTCCACTGCAGGCACAATTCGGAGTGCTCCTCCAGCATGCCACCTATGCAGAGCAGATGACTACTGGCTCTCCACCATGTTAGACCATCGCTACTGCTCCAAAATGTGGGCCTTTCCCCCCCCCACCTTCTGAGAGGGAGGATAAATTCAACTACTATCAAGACATCCTATGTAGACAGTTGGCCACTGCCTATGTGCGCCATCGCCCATCCTTACGCAGGTCTGACCGGGGGGCCCTCTGCGCTCACGTTCCACTGCCAAGACTTCTGAAGGGGGATGGGGTGTCAGGAGAAGCACCAGCTCCATGAGCAGAAACTGAGCAGCAAAGTCTGGAGTCTCTAATGAGCACTTTTCTTTCCCCCTGCCTACTGAAGAAACCACTCACCAGCAGCAGGACAAGGAACAGAACCTAAACCAACATGTGGTGCCATATTTGGACTGCACCCTGCCATCCCACATACAAGATCCCCTAGACACTTATTATTATTGGGGGAATTCACCTTTCCACCTAAAATGTTGAGAGACTAAACTTTGTAAAGATGAATCAAGCGTGGATTAGCCAGGATTTCCACACGTCGGTGCCTGATGCATCAGACTAAATCATTCTGTGTGAAAAAAAGACCCATTTCTTCTGACCACCTGCTTCAGCCACTATTCTGATGCTACTATGCCACACACCTGCTGCCATCTTTTCCTACTGCCACCCACCATCTTGTGCTGTTCCTGCCATTGCTGTTGTCCCCCACGTCCCCACTCTGTGACTGGGCCACTATGTTGACTCCTCATGCGGTTGCCACCTCATCACTCTGTGACTGGGTCATTGTCTTGACTCCTCATGCAGTTGCCACCCTCCCCACTAGTGTTCCTGTTTGGCCTTGTTGACATCACCATTTATTTTACCATTCTTCTGATCTGTCTGAAAGACGGAAAAATGAAAAACACAACGGATCCTATCTTTGGACTATTCATAAGGCCTCTATCACATGGTCTCTATTTTGCATCAGGATTAGTGATGTAGCGAACATAAAATTTTCCGTTCGCGAACGTGCAAACCGGGCGAACCGCAATAGACTTCAATAGGAAGGCGAATTTGAAAACCCACAGGTACTCTTTGTGGCCACAATAGTGATGGAAAAGTTGTTTCAAGGGGACTAACACCTGGACTGTGGCATGCCGGAGGGGGATCCATGGCAAAACTCCCATGGAAAATTACGTAGTTGACGCAGAGTGTGGCAAGTTGAAATCGCAATGCGATTTATAGAGCTTGAATTAATCGCATTGCGATTTCAACTTTCTCAAATCCGACAGTACATTCTAGCATGGAGTTGTTCCCATGGTGATAGGGATGCTCCATGAGCACGGAAGTCAGCAGAAGTTCTGTTGAAATCGCAATGCGATTTATAGAACTTGAATTAATCGCATTGCGATTTCAACTTAGAGCTACTGCCGACTTCCGTGCTCATGGAGCGTCCCCATCACCATGGGAACGGCTCCATGCTAGAATGTACTGTTGGATTTGAGAAAGTTGTAATCGCAATGCCATTAATGTAGGTTATATTAATCTCATTGCGAATTTAACTTAGAGCTGCTGGGTTCCTAATGGTTGTATTGCTAGAATATAACGAAGATTGAAAATATAGTGCTATATTCGTTATATTCGTTAATTCTAGCAATACAACCATTAGGAACTTAGCTTGAATTCGCAATGCGATTAGTGTTAAGCAAAGAACTTTGCTGTATTTGTGAGAGGAGAGGCTCATTACACGGCTACTTACTTGCACCTGTGAGGCCAGGCTGGTTGGTTACTAGGCTATTTATAGGCTCCTGTAGGCCTAGGCTGACGACGATTCAGCTGATTTCACAACCTGTGAATCGGCTCTAGGATACAGCAGCATGGTGTGGAGGCTCCTTACGGCTGGGCGATGGCAGAATGTCTTAGGAGGGCGCTGGTATTCATGGTAGGATCGGAGTGGTTTGCACGGGACCAACGCTGCGGTCCGCGACATGTAGCGCTTGGAGATGTAGCAGAGTCGGGCACTTGAAGCAGGCATTGGCTATTCGTTCAGTCCTATAAGCCTACCCATCCCATAACCTCCACCCCTCACCCTAACCCATATAAATGAACACACCACACCACTGCTTGGATTTAATCGGCCACAGCAGCCGTTTATTAAATAAATACAACATAAATATAACATGAGTTAACCCCTGATGAGGGAGGTCCTAGAAGCCCCAATAACTTTATAAACACTGGAACACCTGCGTCTCCATCTTGCCCCCAGCCGTTGAACCGAGCTCGGAGGCAGCAACTGATGGACGCGTAATTAGTTCCTATCAGCTCCTCAATGAGAGTCCAGCCCCTCCCGCGGGGCCCTTCCATCCTCAGGTATCACCATATTTCACCACTTCAAGGACCTCCCCCTCCTCCAAGAACGTGCAGCTTGACTACCTGAACCCTGCGCGTCCCTCCACATCCGCAAAGCTATCTCCACTCAAATCCGTACCCATCGCATTCAGGTGCACTCCATCTGCTCTCCAAAACGCACCCTCACCCTTCTCCAATACCTCATGCCGCACCACCACACCACCATTCCTTGCCATAAAACGGCCCACCGCTCTGTTTACCTTTATCCTAGCCTTATTCAGGCTCTCTACTGACCTCGCACCTCTCCACACCTTCCGCGGCACAATGTCAGACCAGACAACGATCACCCCCGGAAACAACGCCCAAATCCTGAGTAAGTGAAACTTGACATCCCGAACCAATTCCCTAAACGGACGCTTTCCTAAATCATTCCCCCCCACGTGCAACACCAACACATCAGGAGGACGATCTAAACGAACGAAACGATGCACCTCCCTCAACACTCCGCCCCACAACATACCTCTGACGCCTAACCACCGGACCGTAGCCAACTCCGGACTCACACCCAACTGCCGCCCACTCGGCCTCACCTCCGCTCTGATCGCACCCCAGAACACATAGGAGTGCCCCAAAATCCACACCAACGCCGCCATCATCCGACCTGTGAACACAAAAGGAACAAAATCAACATCACCTCCCACATCCTGACACTACAACAATGCAGGCCGCACATACGATCTAAAGCGAACCGACTCCCAACGCCCAATCCGCCTAATCACCTCCTCACTGGCGCCCAACCTGGCTGCCTCAGTTGCCGCACCAATTCTGAATGAATGCCCAGAATAATCTTTGACCGGCACCCCCAAAACCTTCAAACATTTTCTAAAGACCGCCAGAAACTGAAACCTAGACAAAAAGGAACCGTCCTCATGCCTCAAAAACGGGACCTCGTCCCTCTGCAGCCTCGCGCCATACGATCCCGCACACCTCACCGGGCACATACTACACCCCGGCACTGCAAACAACGTAAAACGCAGTCCCCTGCCCTCCTGATCCGTTTTCGACCTGCGAATCCGAATATGCAACCTATCCCCCACCCACTCAACATCCTCGCTCCTAAGGCCCCCCGCTCTCCTAACACTATCACACACCAACTCCCCCAAGCGGAAAGCCTCAAAAAACGCCAAAGCAAACGCCGCCTTAAACAACCCTAGCTCCCACCCCGAACTACAAACACCGCTCAACCTATCCCCCATTTGCACCAACAACTCAAAATACACCTGCCTCCGACAATCCGGCACCCTGCCTGCACCCCTACGCCAACTCTTCAAAACCTGTCGCACCAAAAAACTCTTAGTCAAGTCAGGTAGCCCCCGCCACTTAAAACCAAACGCTATACCTGAAACCAGACGATTCACCTTGGACACCGACCACCCTTCACTCTTCAACTGCCCCAACAACATCAACAACCGCACCTCACCATCCACTCCGCCAGCTCCCCAAGTCCCATTCCACGCCTCCCAGGTCGTCCACGCCTTACCATACTCCCTCCAAGTACCCGGACTCAACGAATCCCTCAACAACCCCATCACTTCTCCTCCAGGATCGCCCACAGCCACGCCGGACACTCCAGACCCTCCGCCTCCGCTTCTGGCGCAAGAAGCCGGAACCGCTCCCACTGTAAACGAGAAAGAGAATCCGCCACTGAATTAGCCACTCCAGCCACATGTTCCGCCACCAACCACACGTTAATCGACAAACACCGCAATACCAAAAACTGTAACAGCCTAACCACCGGCGGGGAAGATGCGGACAAACTGTTGATAGCCTGAACCACCCCCAAATTGTCACAGTGAAAGCGCACCTTCCTGTTTTCCAATTTCTCGCCCCACAACACCACCGCCATCACAATGGGAAAAAGTTCCAACAAGGCCATGTTTCTCACCCACCCACGACTTACCCACGACTCTGGCCACACGCCCGCACACCATTGTCCCTGGCAATAGGCACCAAAACCCACCCCCCCCAGACGCGTCTGTATATAACTCAAAATCCACGCTATCACACAACTCCGCCATCACCAAAGACCTACCATTGTACTGACCCAAAAACTCCGCCCACACCCTCAGATCCCCTTTTAACTCTTTACGTAACCTGACAAAATGATACGGCACCGACACCCCCGCCGTAGCCGCGGCCAATCTTCTACAAAAAATTCTACCCATAGGCATAATTTGACACGCAAAATTCAATTTACCTAACAAGGACTGCAACTCCCGCAACCTAATCTTCTCCCTCCCAATGGCCCTATCAATCTCCTGACGCAAATCCACCAACTTCTCCTGGGGAAGCCTACACTCCATCAGATCCGTATCTATCACAATCCCCAAAAAACACAATTCCGTCACCGGACCCAACGTCTTCTCCTGCGCCAACGGTACCCCAAAGCGCGCAAAAACCGACTGCACTGTATGCAGCAACAAAGAACAAACACGTGAATTTGCCGGCCCCAAACAAAAAATCGTCTAAATAATGGATAACGGATGGACAGCCGGAAACTTCCACCACTACCCATTCCAAAAAGGAGCTAAAGGTCTCAAAATATGCACACGAAAGAGAGCAGCCCATCGGCAAGCACCTATCCACAAAATATTCCCCATCCCAAAAACAACCCAACAATCCCATGCTCTCCACGTGTACCGGAAGCAGGCGAAAATCCGCCTCCACATCAACCTTAGCCATCAATGCCCCCCGCCCCAACCATCTCACCCACTTCACAGCCGCATCAAATGAGGTGTAGACCACCGAACAAAGATCAGGATCTATACCATCATTGACCGACGCACCTTTCGGGTAAGACAAATGATGAATGAGCCGAAACTTGTTCGGCTCTTTCTTCGGCACTACCCCCAGCGGAGACACCCTCAACCCCCCAATCGGCGGCTCCTTAAATGGACCCGCCATCCGCCCCAACTCCACTTCCTTCCTCAACTTCTCTGTCACCACATCCGCATGAACAAGCGCAGACCTGAGATTCTTATGAACCACAGGCCCCGCCGTAACAACCGATGGAATCCGAAAACCAAACCTAAAACCATCCCCCAACAAACCAGCCGCAACCCGATCCGGGTATCTATCTAGGAACACCTGCATCTCTTCCACCCGCACCGGCGTCCGTCCCTTTTCCAGAACCATCCCCCCCCTTATTCCGTCCCCCTTTGAAACAACGGTTAGCTCCATGAGCTCCCCCACACCCCGTGCACTCGTGCTTAAACTTGCACTTGGCCCCAAATCTGCAATTTCCTTCGTTGAAAAGGAAACACAACCCTTTCGCCGATGCCGCTGCCAACGCCCCCGGGGAAGATCCCCCGGACTCCCCCCGAAAGGACTGCCCAGCCCTAGGAGGCGCCGTCACCCTCAACCACAACCCAATATCCTTATGATCCCACCGGATATCAGGCCTCACCGCCTTACGCTGCCGGAACTGCTCATCGTACCTGAGCCAGCCCACCCCCCCATAAACCCTATACGCCTCCCCAATAGTGTCCTGGTAGCAAAACAGCGCCGAACAACATTCCGGAGCCCTTTCCCCAATGACACTTGCTAATATGGCAAACGCCTGAAGCCAATTAGCAAAAGTACGTGGGATCAAACGGTGCCGCCGCTTTTCTTCCTCCTCCTTTTTCCCTTCGTCCTTCTTACCCCTATCCAAATTAAACCTTTCTAATGGGAGCAGCGAGAATATCTCCACGTACTCGCCTTTCCAAATCTTTTCCCTCACCTCTTGCTTCAAATGAGCCCCCAGCGGCCCCTCAAAGCACACATACACCTCACCACGAGCCCTATCATCCAACCTCTGCCCCTCCCCTTCACCACCAGCCTGCGTCTCCACCGACACCGACCCCAACCCCGCCGCAACCCCCTGCGCACCAACCCCCGACCCCGGCACCACTCCCCACCCAGGCGCCGGAGACCCCCCACCAACCCCCATACCTGACAACCATCCCGCCAATCCCCCCAAAAACTGCCCCAAACCCTTACCAAACTCCCCCATGGTCCCCCCCCCCACCCACCGGGAGACCCTGCCCTAAGATGGAGCCCCAAGCAATCTCACCAGGCACCAAGGGCGCTGTGACTCCTGCTGCCGAAGGTCCTGACTCCTGCCGCACGGACACTGCCCCATCATAGCTCCTGGACGTCGACGGCTGCTCCTCCTGGACCACTTGCACGACCCTCTGCACCACACTGGCCGGACACCGGGACGAGACCGCGGCCTCCGCCACTGCAAGGGGACCTTCCTCCACGCTGCTCAAATCTTCTCTGGACCTGCGCCGGTATTCGTCCTCCACCATCGCAGTCCGAGGGACCCGATCCTCATCAAACAGCCGAGTGGACCGCCCGCTAAAGGAGGGACTGGGCCGGTCCACCGAACCCGGTCCCGAATCCTGCTGCACAGCCGCAGGGAGCGGGGGAAGGGGCGTCCCACTCCTCACAGGGCCCCGCCGCGTATCGGGATTCCTCCCACGGAGGGAGCGGCTCGCGGAAGGCCGAGCGGCCGCTCCCCGCCGCCGAGGGTCCACAGAGGGGCTCCCTACTCGGCGCCGGGCCCGGGGGGTGACTTCAGGGCTTAGGCGCGCCGGCGGAATACCACGCCGCGGCCGGGCAGCCCGAACAGTAGGGGAAGCCACAGGAGCAGGTGAAACTATGCAGGCACCAACCTGCTCCTGCAGCCAGCCAGGCCCCCTCACCTCCGCTTCTCTCCTCAACCTCTCCAGCATCTCCTCAACAGACATCTCAGGCGCCGACATGCTGCCGTCCGTCCGATTCAGTCTCCCGGCCAGACTGCTAACACTTCCGCCTTCTTCCTCCCTCTCACCTCTGGCCACGCCCCCCGTCGCCCAAGCAACTCGCGCCTCACCTCCGCTCCAGCCCCCACTCCCCACTGACCCTTTCCTCACCAGTCCTGCCCAGCCAAGCCTCTTCATGGACGTCCTCCCCCACCGCTGCGCTCCTTGTCCGGACTGACTAAATGGTTGAGTGATGTTTGTTAGTTGGTTCAAGCGATGCACGCTGTGTTTTCATATCAATGGAACAAAAAAAAAAAATAAAAAATATGCTGTAGTATTGCACTTGATGGCACGGTGCCCACAGTGCGGTATGCGATTCGCAGTACTCTGGTTCAAAGCAGAGTGGGGTGCTAACGGTCTAGTGAATGCCCGGCTGTTTAGGGGCTCGTTGGGGGCTATTGCATATAGTTATTGGCCTAGCATGCGTCTAGAGTAGGTATGGTCACAGGTTTCTTATATCTGCAAAAAAAAAGAAAAAGGTGTGTTTTAAGTTACCTGTTTTAACATGTGGGGGCACATCCGCAGTTAACGCCAAACATGCAAGGTGTTGGGGAATGTATATCAGGGGCCTGTATGTGGGGATTCATGCAGATCA
This sequence comes from Bufo gargarizans, assembly GCF_014858855.1. Taxonomy (NCBI): domain Eukaryota; kingdom Metazoa; phylum Chordata; class Amphibia; order Anura; family Bufonidae; genus Bufo; species Bufo gargarizans. Next base: position 381,729,515 of record NC_058085.1, read on the forward strand.
GTCAAGGCACCCGCATTTGAGTTCTGATGCTCTTGTAGGTAAGTGTGGTTTATCTATAAACTGTATGTTATGGGCACACATGTGTCAGCGGTTCTGTGCTAGGGTATAGGTGCACTATATGTTGATTTATTGGCATTGCATCAAGGTTCATGTTCATGCACGTTTATGGTTTCTTGGGTGGTGCTGTGGTGACCATCCCAGAGAAAAAAAAAAAAAGCCTGCAGCATTATGTGGAGGCGTTACCTTCAAAGCTATGTCCATGTGTCTGCATTTACAATTTATACTCTGTTCACTACTAGAGCTGCGTTCATGCGTTGCTGTTGCATCACATTAATACCCTGTCATTTCAGATTGCATTCACAGCTGTGTTATACCATGCTCTTCATGCTCACAGCTGGGCCCATACCATGTTTTAGGCACTACTCACATCCAGAGCTGCGTTCACCCACCTGTTCATACATCACGTCGGCTTCCACTTAAGGCTGCATTTTCCTTTTCATTGCTACATCATGGTTACTCAGTATTTTTTCTGGGGGAGTCAGTGCACCGCTCTGATACCGTTCTCCTGATGAACATAGCTGCTTTCTTTCAGGTTTACGTTTCTTCCCTCGCTGGCGCCTGGCTCCGCCATTAGGGTCTCTCGCGCCTGGCGATTACGAAGTCCTGTCACGACTACAGGCGATTACGAAGTCCTGTCACGACCACAGGCGATTACGATGTCCTGTCACGACCACAGGCGATTACGATGTCCTGTCACGGCCACAGGCGATTACGATGTCCTGTCACGACCACAGGCGATTACGATGTCCTGCCACGACCACAGGCGATTACGATGTCCTGCCACGACCACAGGCGATTACGAAGTCCTGCCACGACCACAGGCGATTACGAAGTCCTGCCACGACCACAGGCGATTACGAAGTCCTGCCACGACCACAGGCGATTACGAAGTCCTGCCACGACCACAGGCGATTACGAAGTCCTGCCACGACCACAGGCGATTACGAAGTCCTGTCATACGTAGCCTATCATGACCTTAAGCTCGTCCTGTCATAGCGGTAGGCATTGTGTGTACATTATGTCTTCATTATAGGCATGCTTACTTCATTCTCAAACTCAGGCTGAGGGTGTTGGTGTCGCACCTTGTTCCGGGTACCAGTCCATCTTCCAGTGGGAGGTACGATAATAAGGCACAATACATGTAGGCTGTCACGTCTACGGTCACGACAAGTCCATCATTATTGCAGGCGCAGCATACATAGTTATCACGTCCTTAAGCTTATTCCTGTCACAACTGCTAGTATAGTGGGTACGTTTTTGTCCCCATTGCAGGCAACATTAGCCTGTTAATTTCAACCAGCCATGTATTCGTGCTTATGGTCCACCAGGTCTGGTGAGTCTACACATTTCACTTGATCCATTACCAGAGTTAAGCGGCATATGCCATCTTCTAACTTTTGGGTCCTTTATAAAACAATAAGAATAAATTAAAGCGGTGGCCTGGGGAATAAGTATAGGTGAAGTATTTGCTACCAGTAACAGTTGGTGTCTGAGCAGGGCCCTTAGCGAATGGTTGGACTTCATTAAGCCTTCCATCACATTCACCATTGTTATTTCAGTCTGCAGCTCCCAGGTTCAGACCTTCTCGTAATATGTTCATATGTTCGTCAACATAGGAGTAAATCGTTTCTTATGGTGGCCACCCGACGGCTTAGGGAGGGTGGGCAGGGACTGGTGGCCCCCCCCCCCCCTGTTTCCTCCCCCTTTATTATATACTTCCTCTGATGCCCGTTCCGGTGGGCATGCAGGGGTTAATATAGGGATCCGGTTAGGAGAGTGGGCGGCAGCCGGGAGGGCATATATGCCACTGTCCCGCCTTCCCTCTTCCTCTTTGAGCGGAAGCGCTTTGTGGTGTGGTTGCAGCGCTCTGTCCGCATGGAGATGGCCGCCTCAGATGCCCCTCTGCTGGAGGCTTTGAGGGCGAGATTAGCTGAGGGAGGTGAGGGATGGCTGCGCTCATTCCTGAGCAGCCTCGGTTCCCCTCAATCTTCCTCCTCCCCTGGCTTGGCGTGCGCCCCTGCGGAGGTAATGCCCGTCGATCCCGATACTGCGGTGGGGGGCCGGCGGTCTGCTCGGCACATCCGCCCCCCTGCTAGGTTCGGGTACAGTCCCCCCCTTCATTTCCACTTACCCTGACTGCTCCGGCCGGCGCTGATGTCTCTCATGCTGGCCGGCAGGTCCCCTGTGCTGCCGAGTCAGCGGTGGCTCCGCCCCTTCCGGTTCCCTCTCCTCACATGTCCCGTCCTGCTGCCGCTTGTTTAACTGCGGCTTGGAGCGGGGGTATAGTTATGGGTGCTCAAGCCAGCAGCTCCTCCTCCCGGAGTCTCCCTCTCACCCCCCCAGCATCTCAATCCTTGCCCCCTCATGCTCCCCAGGGACAGCAGCAATTAGGTGGGGCTCTGCCACCAGCTGCAGTTGTGGAAGTGGCCGCCCCTCTGTCTCATAATGACAATGGGGTGCGGGTGGAACCCCTTTCTGCCCCTGCAGTTCATGCTTACCCGCTGCCGCCTCCCCTTTCCCTTCCCCGGGGGTCACGCCAGCGCAGGGTTCGGTCCAGCTCGTCATCCTCCTCCCCGGAGAGCAGAAGACGCGTTTGGCGAGGTTCCCGCAGGCGTCACTCCCGCCGCAGGTCTGATGGCTCGGCGCGGAGCAGGCGCTCCAGATCCTCCAGATGGCATTCGCCGTCCTCCTCTGAAGGGTCGATGGCTGCGTCGGGGGAGTCTGGTCAAGCAGTTCGTTCGCGTCGCACGGGGCGGTCGCATCCTCGGTCTTCCAGGGTCCGTGGCCTGGCTCCTACGGCGTCTGTGCAGCCTGAGGTTCCGGTGCCTGCTGCTCCGGTGATTCCTGTCTCTTCTTCCGGTGAGTGCCGTTCTGTGGGTATATTGGGGGCGGGGGCGGGTGAAACGAACACGGCTGAGTTATTGAAGATGTTGTTAGATCGGTTGCAGCCGCCTGCCCAGGTTCAGGGACCCCCTCCTCCTAGCGTTAAACAGGCGCCCATGCTTGCGGGAGTTCACAAGGATTCATGTTATTGCGGGGTTAGCCTCCTTGGTTCCCACCTGGAGGAAGCGGTTAGGGAAAAGGTGTGGGCTAACCAGTATGTGGATGTTTGGTCCCTCATATCGGTTGACCAACACACGGTGGATAAGGAAAGGCGTTTTTCGGATAGACCTTCTGAGCGTAGACCCCGGGTGGCCAAGACCATGAACAATTGGTTGCAGGCCTTTTCCGTTTTGGGTTGTGTTATGGGGCAACGTCATGCTGAGCGATGTTCCGAGCTGTTCGTTTATCAGGATGTTATTTATAGTGCTTATAAATCGCACGGGGGGAGTGCCTGGTGGCGGTATGATGAGGAGTTTCGTCGTCGGTTGGCGTTACACCCGGAGATGGGGTGGGGGGTTAAGGCGACGGATGTGTGGTTGAGGTTAATGGTTGCGCAGAGGCCCCCTCCCTTTCCAGCGGCGGCCGCTGGTTCAGGGGGATCACCTTCCCATGGACCGGTGGCCGTCCGTCGCCCCGGGTCCTGCTGGTTGTTTAACGAAGGAAGCTGCAGGTTCGCCGGGTTGTGTAGATTCAAGCATGAGTGCTCCGCCTGCGGAGGCCCTCATCCCGCTAATAAGTGTACCCGCCCCACAGTTAGGCCAACCAAACAGTTTGAGCAGGGGGGTTTTAAGGACCCCGGTGAGCGTGGCAGAGATGGGCCCCTGGTTAGACAGGTACCCCAATAAACAGGCTGCGGCTCAACTCCGTTTTGGTTTTTCCTTCGGGTTTTTTATCCCTTTTGTTCTTAATCGTTCTCCGGTTTATTCGGATAACTTGAGGTCGGCTCGGGAGCTACCAGATGTTCTTAGGGACAAGGTCTTTAACCCCTTAGGGACACAGCCTTTTTACACCTTAGGACCAGGCCATTTTTTGCAAATCTGACCAGTGTCACTTTAAGTGCTGATAACTTTAAAACGCTTTGACTTATCCAGGCCGTTCTGAGATTGTTTTTTCGTCACATATTGTACTTCATGACACTGGTAAAATGAAGTCAAAAAAATTATTTTTTTTGCACAAAATAATACCTAATTTACCAAAAAATCTCAAAAATTTGCAAATTTCAAAGTTTCAGTTTCTCTACTTCTGTAATACATAGTAATACCCCCAAAAATTGTGATGATTTTACATTCCCCATATGTCTACTTCATGTTTGTAGCATTTTGGGAATGATATTTTATTTTTTGGGGATGTTACAAGGCTTAGAAGTTTAGAAGCAAATTTTGAAAATTTTCAGAAATCGTCAAAATCCCACTTTTTATGGACCAGTTCAGGTTTGAAGTCATATTGTGAGGCTTAGATAATAGAAAACTCCCAAAAATGACCCCATCTAAGAAACTACACCCCTCAAGGTATTCAAAACTGATTTTACATACGTCGTTAACCCTTTAGGTGTTGCACAAGAGTTATTGGCAAATGGGGATGAAATTTGAGAATTTCATTTTTTTGTCTATTTTTCCATTTTCACCCATTTTTTCCACTAACAAAGCAAGGGTTAACAGCCAAACAAGACTGTATCTTTATTGCCCTGACTCTGCCGTTTACAGAAACACCCAATATGTGGCCGTAAACTACTGTACGGCCACACAGCGGGGCGTACAGTGAAAGGTGCGCCGTTTGGTTTTTGAAAGGCTGATTTTTATGGACTGGTTTATTTACACCATGTCCCATTTGAAGCCCCCTGATGCACCCCTAGAGTAGAAACTCCATAAAAGTGACCCTATCTAAGAAACTACACCCCTCAAGGTATTAAAAACTGATTTTACATACGTCGTTAACCCTTTAGGTGTTGCACAAGAGTTATTGGCAAATGGGGATGAAATTTGAAAATTTCATTTTTTTGCCTTATTTTCCATTTTAACCCATTTTTTCCACTAACAAAGCAAGGGTTAACAGCCAAACAAGACTGTATCTTTATTGCCCTGACTCTGCCATTTACAGAAACACCCCATATGTGGCCGTACACTACTGTACGGCCACACAGCGGGGCGTAGAGGGAAAGGTGCGCCGTTTGGTTTTTTGAAGTCAGATTTTGCTGGACTGGTTTTTTGACACCATGTCCCATTTGAAGCCCCCTGATGCACCCCTAGAGTAGAAACTCCATAAAAGTGACCCCATCTAAGAAACTACACCCCTCAAGGTATTCAAAACTGATTTTACATACATTTTTAACCCTTTAGGTGTTGCACAAGATTTAATGGAAAATAGAGATACAATTTCCAAATTTCACTTTTTTGGCAGATTTTCCATTTTAATATTTTTTTTCCAGTTACAAAGAAAGGGTTAACAGCCAAACAAAACTCATTATTCATGGCCCTAATTCTGTAGTTTACAGAAACACCCCATATGTGGTCGCAAACTGCTGTACGGGCACACGACAGGGCGCAGAAGGAAAGGAATGCCATACGGTTTTTGGAAGGCAGATTTTGCTGGACTGGTTTTTTGACACCATGTCCCATTTGAAGCCCCCCTGATGCACCCCTAGAGTAGAAACTCAAAAAAGTGACCCCATTTTAGAAACTACGGGATAGGGTGGCAGTTTTGTTGGTACTAGTTTAGGGTACATATGATTTTTGGTTGCTCTATATTACACTTTTTGTGCGGCAAGGTAACAAGAAATACCTTTTTGGCACAGTTTTTTTTTTTTTGTTATTTACAACATTTATCTGACAGGGTAGATCATGTGGTAATTTTATAGAGCAGGTTGTCACGGACGCGGCGATACATAATATGTATACAATTTTTTTTATTTATGTAAGTTTTACACAATGATTTCATTTTTAAAACAAAAAAAGTTTTAGTGTCTACATAGTCTAAGAGCCATAGTTGTTTCAGTTTTTGGGCGATTATCTTGAGTAGGGTCTCATTTTTTGCGGGATGAGATGACGGTTTGATTGGCACTATTTTGGGGGTGCATATGATTTTTTGATCGCTTGCTATTGCACTTTTTGTGATGTAAGATGACAAAAAATTGCTTTTTTTACACCGTTTTTATTTTTATTTTTTTACGGTGGTCACCTGAGGGGTTAGGTCATGTAATATTTTTATAGAGCCGGTCCATACGGACGCGGCAATACCCAATATGTATACTTTTTTTTATTTATGTAAGTTTTACACAATGATTTCATTTTTGAAACAAAAAAAATGATGTTTTAGTGTTTTCATAGTCTAAGAGCCATAGTTTTTTCAGTTTTTGGGCGATTATCTTAAGTAGGGTCTCATTTTTTGCGGGATGAGATGACGGTTTGATTGTTACAATTTTGGCGTACATGCGACTTTTTTGATCACTTTTATTACCTTTTTTTGGGAAGTAAGGTGGGCAAAATTTCTATTTTATCATAGTTTTTAATTTTTTATTTTTATGGCGTTCACCGTTCGGGTAAAGTAACATTACCGTTTTATAGATAAGGTCGTTACGGACGCGGCGATACCAAACATGTGTAGGGAATTTAATTTTTTTCATTTTTAATCAGTGATAAATGTGTTTTTTGATTTTTACTTTTTTTTCACTTTTTTTAACTTTTTTTTTTACCCAGACCCACTTGGTTCTTGAAGATCCAGTGGGTCTGATGTCTATATAATACAGTACTGTACTCTATATAGGGTACTGCACTGTATTTTACTTACACTGAACAGATCTATGCTTTCAGCACAGATCTGTTCAGCACCATGGACAGCAGGACGCCTGAGCAGGCGTCCTGTTGCCATGGGAACCTTCCCCGTCTGCCACAACTTCGCAGACGGGGAAGGGTAAGGACTGGGGTGTCGGGGGGCTGTCTGGGGGCTCTCTCCCTCTCCCATCGGGGGGCTGCAAAGGCACAGCAGCCCCCCGATCGGAGAGGGAGGGAGCTCCCTGTGCTGTTAACCTTTTCCATACAGCGGTCCGTACGGACCGCTGTATGGAAAGGGTTAAACGGCTGACATCGCATCAACGATGTCAGCCGTTTATACCAGGGTGCCAGCAATGTGCACCCACTAGAAACCAACGATTACGCAATGGGAGGCGGGCGGGGGATCGCGATCCCGCCTGCCGCACCGCCCGCCTCCCGCACCGCCCGCACCGCCCGCAACCCTCCCCCTGCACCACCCGCCCACATAATATCATTCAGGGGTGCAGGGGGAGGAATAACATATATATTCTGGGCATTGTAAAGTTTCTGATCCCCGCGGTCAGGGACCGCGGGGATCAGAAACGGCAAAAAGCGCATCAAACCGCAGGTCTGAATTGACCTGCGGTTTGTTGCGATCGCCGACATGGGGGGGTCACGGGACCCCCCCGCGCATTTAGCCTAGGTGCCTGCTCAATGATTTGTGCAGGCACCTTGTTCCGATCACTGCCAGCCGGGCGGCAGTGATCGAAACAACACATGACGTACCGGTACGTCATGTGTCCTTAAGTACCAGGGCATCATGACGTACCGGTACGTCATGTGTCCTGAAGAGGTTAAGGAGGTCTCATTGGGTAGGATTAAGGGTCCTTTTGATGTGTTACCATTCCCTAATTTGCGAGTCTCTCCGCTGGGCGTTGTCCCTAAGAAAGAACCGGGTAAGTTCAGGTTGATTCATCATTTATCTCACCCGAAGGGTTCGTCAGTTAATGATGCCATTAGTCCGGAGGATGCCTCGGTGTCTTATGTCTCCTTTGACCGTGCGGTTGCGTTGGTCAGGGAGGCGGGCAAAGGGGCCCTCCTGGCTAAGTCGGATATTGAATCAGCTTTCCGTCTGCTTCCTGTTCACCCTGATTGTTTTCATTTACTAGGTTGCTGTGTAGACGGTAAGTTTTACTATGACACCTGTCTCCCTATGGGTTGTTCCATTTCATGTCATTATTTTGAGTTGTTTGGTTCCTTTCTGGAATGGGTCATGGTTTGTGCAAGAACCTTACGTTATTGGAGTTGTTCCCGATTGTGGTGTCGGTGGAGTTGTGGAGGGACCGGCTAGCCAATAAGCATGTTTCTTTTTGGACGGACAATTTGAGTGTGGTTTATGCTGTCAATACCTTGTCTTCCTCTTCTCTCCCGGTTCTGGCATTGCTCCGGCATCTCGTACTTCGGTGCCTCGAATGTAATATCTATTTTAGGGATCGTCATGTTCCAGGTGTTGATAATAAAATTGCTGATGCTCTTTCCCGTTTTCGTTGGCAGGATTTCAGGTCTTTTCTTCCGGGAGCGGATTTGGAGGGCAGGGAATGCCCGTCGTACCTGTGGGACCTGGTGGCCAGGAGCTGATGTCGCTGGTTCGATCGTCTGTTTCCCCGGCGACTTGGCAGGCGCATGGTAAGGCGTGGGCTGAGTGGTGGGAAATGGTGAATGACAGGGACGTGGTTTCCCGGGATGACCTACGTTTGGATGTCACACTTGATTGGTTATTGCGCTTGCGGGCTACGCGAGTTTCTGCAGCGGTTGCGCAACGACGCCTGGCTGGTGTCGCCTTTCATTTCAAATTGCGCGGCTGGGTAGATGTGACTAAGCAGTTCATTATCCGTCAGGCCATGAAGGGTTGGAGAAAGGAGTTCGTCTCTCGGGAGAGCCGAAGACCGATCTCGTTTAACTTGCTGGGTAGGCTTCTGTCCAGGCTTCCTGAGGTTTGCACGTCACCTTTTGAGGTAGCGTTGTTTTCGTGTAGTTTTAGCGTAGCCTTCTTTGCAGCCCTGAGGTTGGGAGAATTGGTTGCCCCTTCTGGTAGCAGGCCAGGGGGTCTTTCTTGTCAGGACGTGGTGTTAGGTAATGATTCTTTGAGGATTCGGGTCCGACGGTCTAAGACGGACCAGTTTGGCAGGGGTGCCTGGATTCCGCTATATCCGGTGTCTGGTATTTCTTGCCCTGTTAGGTTAGTGGGTAGCTATAGTTTAGTTCGCCCGGAGTGCTGTAATTTCTTTGCGCATGCGGACGGTTCTCCCTTGACCAAATTCCAGTTTACCCGGGTTATGAGGTCTTGTTTGGAGTTAGTTGGGGTGAATCCCAGGGAGTTCGGTACTCATTCATTCCGTATTGGGGCGGCTACGGAAGCGGCCAGGGCAGGTTTACCCGAATCGGAGGTTATGAGAATTGGCAGGTGGAAGTCAGCCTGCTTTGCAAGGTATATTAGACCGGACCTTCTGTTGTAAAAAAAAAAAAAATATGGGAAGAGTGTTGTTATAATTTATTTATGTACATTTTACTTGTATGAGATGGTCAATATGATGGTTATTTGCAGGTCTCTTGGTTTTGTATGGCGTTTGCTTGGCGCTAACTCTTTTTTCTTGCAGGTCCTGGGCGTCCGGCCGTGTGGATCGTGGGCCGTTCGTATGTTTTCTGGGCGGCTCAGAGAGCTGATTGCCGACCTGGGGGGAGGTCCCTCGGCTTCCGTGAGGTGGATGTAGCCTGGAGAGGAATCCGGGGTTTGCGATGGGCTCAGCTCCTGTCTCAAGTGGTCGAAATCGGTTCGCAGGCCAGTGGCTCGGTTATTTTAGTTTTACATGCTGGGGGGAACGATATGGGTTCTGTTCCCCTGGTGGAATTGTTGACCCTCATCAGGTCCGATTTGGAGCGTTTTCCTTCATTTTTTCGTGAGGTGGTTCTGGTCTGGTCTGAGGTTGTTCCTCGGGTGGTATGGCAGGGTGGGGAGGCGATCGAGAGGTGTAGGAGAACGATTAATGCCCGTATTTCCCGTTTCGTCAGGTCCCGGGGTGGTGTGGTTGTCAGACACCGGCAGCTTGAGGGCGATAACCGTTCATTGATGAGGCCCGATGGGGTACACCTGAATGATATAGGTTTAGATATCTTCCTTTCAGGTATCCAGGATGGGGTAGAGCAGGCCATGTTTTTGTTGGGTGGTGGTCGGAGCCTCGTTTGAGGGCGGTGCTCCTCCTTGGCGGCTAGTTATTGCAGCGTAAAGGTGTTGGAGGAAAAATGGGCGGATCCGCCCGCTGGGATACCAGCGGCTGGCGGAGAGCACGGTTCAAGGTTATAGTTTTGCCGTTTAAATAAGCTGTGGCCGATTACCACCCAACAAAATAAAAGGTTAAAAGTTGAACGGTGTCAGTGTCGTTATTGAAGGGGTTAGTTGGGGTTGGTATGCGGGGCTAGAGGAAGGTTTGGAGTTCCCCTTCCCATTCCTTATGGTGCCAACAGTCCTACCGACCGCTCTTTCAAAACATCAACTTTAGCTACCTCCAAAAACAACGGCACGTGACAAAGAGGTAAGGTATATAGAAGTCTCTGATATGTACGGTATATTCCGCACCTTCATCGTGTAGTGTCTTCTGCGTTCAAAGCGGGTGTCGTAATGGTATGGTTCAAAACTCCAAGGGAGCGATGTGTGCCATAGTCTAGCAGAACCGGGTTGCTCCAGGGTTCCAGAATGCGATGACTCAGTTTGTGTAGTAATGCCTTAAATGTGCAAGGCGTAACCCAATCAGGCCTACCTGAGTTCCAAAGAGATGTACCCAGAAAGTAGATGACCTGTTTCAAATATTGCAGATGGACTGCATTCAGCTAACTATGGTGGTTACTTATAATATGTCTAGGTCTGTGTAGATTTGTTTTTAGGATGGCCCAAAGCCTAACCTGTGACCAAGGCAAACAGCAAGACGATGCCAAAGAAACTAATGAGTGAAGTGGTCTGCAGATATGGATTGCCAGAGGCCATAAAAAGTAATAGGGACACCCATTTTACTGGTGAATTTATGAAGGAGACCACAGCAACCCTAGGGATAGAATAAGCCTTCCACGTGCCCTACACTTCCAAAGTAGTGGCAGGATAGAATGCATAAATGGCACTCTCAAATTTAAAATTCAAAGGTATGTGGAGGAAAATCAGCTGCCGCGGGTGGAGTGTTTACCTATTGTTTTGTATTCTGTCAGGAGGGAGACAAAATCTGTCCCCATATGATATACTCTTTGGGAGTGTTTCCAAGATAGGGTTGTACTTTCCCCAACAGCTGCAAGCCACTCATGGCTCATTGTCTCAGTATGTCCAAGAACTGCATAAGCATCTGAATGAAACTCATAACCAAGTTCTTTCTTCTATCCCAGATCCTAAATGTATGTCGGGAACTCATGATTTAAAAGCTGGAGACTGGGTGGCGGTAAAGAGACCCGTCAGGAAGTCCTTAGAGTAGAGATATAGCAAGCCGGCCCAAGTGCAGCTCACTACAGCCACCTCTGTAAAGCTCCAAGGCAAAGACACTTGGATCCATGCCAGTCATTCCAAAAGTATCCTGAACTTTGAAGACCAGCAGGATGCACCCATTGAAAGTGTACCTGCTGGGACTGATGATGCTGCCAGCATGGACTCAATCTCTAAATAATGTGTTATGTAATGTCTGGGAAAATAAGGTTGTCAACCATCATCCAGTCCTAGGAAATGTATACATTTGGGTGGGCTAGATTTCAGGAATACTGCAGGTTGTATTTTAGGTCTTACTTTGTAGCTTGTTGATATAGACATATTTGTAAAAATTTTGGGTTGACTTAGGCCTCTTGCACACGACCGTATGGTTTATTTTTTTTTTAAGTATTTTGCGGTCCGCAAAAAAATGATCAGCAAAAAATACGGATGACGTCCGTGTGCGTTATGTTTTTTCTATCAGCCAGCCCCTGATAGAACAGTACTATCCTTGTCCGTTAAATAATAAGACATGTTCTATCTTTGAACGAAACGGAAATACTGAAATGGAAGGCATACGGAGAACCTTCCATTTTTTTTTTTTTTTTGAGGACTCCTAAACTATGCAAAAAGCCTAAGTATGTTGTACAATACAATCCAGGTACGCAGAACGAGAGGCTGATGAATGGTACTACTACTCATTCCAGGTATGATGCTGTTTACATACAGAAGACAGCTCAATGAATGGGTGAAGAGATGGGATAGTCCCCCTACTACCACTAGGGTAGTGAGGTACAGTAGTTGGCTGTTGATGTATGTAAATGAGAAAAAGGGGGAAAATAGTAGAGAGGAGTTCTGCATTTGCCATACATCTTACAAATCTTCCTTCGTCTCTCTAATTGTACGGTCATTTAGAGTCCATAAGCTGTGGGATGGCTCAAATTGGACAAGACCAGTTCATACTGATATAGTATTGGGGGGCCAGGAGATCTTCAATATGGACATCTAAGTACAATGGGGGAGATTTATCAAACTGGTGTAAAGTAGAACTTGTTCAGTTGCCCATGGCAACCAATAAGATTCCACCTTTCATTTTCCAAAGGAGCTATGAAAAATAAAAGGTGGAATCTGATTGGTTGCTATGGGCAACTGAACCAGTTCTACTTTACACCAGTTTGATAAATCTCCCCAAATGTTTCCTGTACCCTATATAATATGCGTCATGTTTAGTCTTCACAGTAAGGCCTCATGCACATGACAGTGTTTTTTCACTGTCAGTGATTTGGCTTTAGTGGTCCGTGTCCGATTTTGCTTCAGTTGTGTTTCCTTGTGTCTGACAGGGGAAAAAAAAGGAAGGTTAATGAAAATGTGTAATTTTATTGCACCAAGGTCTTGTAGAAAAAAACGGACGCGGACACGGATGACATACCAGTTGTGCATCCGTTTTTTTTTGACGGACCCATTGACTTAAATGGGTCTGTCCTCCATTTTCCACTGACAAGAATAGGACAGGTTATATTTTTTTGACGGACTGTAATCACGGATCACGGACGCGGAGAAAAAACGAAGGACTATCATTTTTTTTTCACAGCTCCATAGAAATGAATGGGACCTCCGCTAAACTGTGAAAAATTACGGAACGGACGCGGATGCACACAACGGTCGTGTGCATGAGGCCTTAATGTGAAGTTTTGCTTTAAACTGATTTGATGAATGTAATCCTGCCTAATTATGTCTGCTGATAAATGATATAACAATTCTCTGTAGGGCACTGTTCCCCAGAGAAAAATACTTGGAAATATTGTATCTATGTCTGATGCATCGTAAAGGAATGTCATGGAGGCCCTTTTGAAGTCTCTCCCAAGTTCCAGAGAAGAGGGTCTCCTTAGGGCCTCATGCACACGGCCGTTGTTTGGGTCCGCATCCGAGCCGCCGTTTTGGCGGCTCGGATGCGGACCCATTCACTTCAATGGGGCCGCAAAAGCTGTCCGCATCCGTTGCTCCGTTCCGCAGCCCCGCAAAAAAAATATAACATGTCCTATTCTTGTCCGCAAAACGGACAAGAATAGGCAGTTATATCAATGGCTGCCCGTTCCGTTCCGCAAATTGCGGAAGGCACAAGAGCGGCTTCCGTTTTTTGCGGATCCGCAGTTTGTGGACCGCAAAAAACAGCACGGTCATGTGCATGTAGCCTAACAGTGCTGACAAAAAGGACACGTTTCCCTGTAACTGGAACAAAACACTGCCACAACAGAAGATACTGCCCAGGGAGTCCGTCAGACATATGGCCCAGGAGAGGCCTTAGTTAGTAACATGAAAATATCACAACCCGAGGTCATTACAAGTAGTGGGATCATTGTACAGATCTAATGACATATCTAGATTTTTATTCAGTTTCATGTACTTTTACTGTAACTTATGGGAACAAGGTCAGATCCTCACGGCTTTCTTTAGACAGATCCATCTGTATGTAGATCTGCAGTCCTCCTGAAGATAATCAGATCTAGTCATTGATACACAGCCTCCTGATTGTGTCTTTATCTGGATCCTGAGCAACAAGAGAATATAACAAGGAGAAATGAGGAGAAATCAGTAATTATAAGAGAAGTCCAGACCCCGGTGATTATCTATATTCCCAGTAATGACCAGTGTGTGCTAGTGTCAGGAGGTCACTTACAAGCTGCTGTTATAATGTTCTCCATCCACCCATCTCCAGCCGTCTCCATCATGGTGAAGTCCTATCCAGTATATTTCCTCTCTCCAATCCCTCAGATTTATCTGTATAAACTCCTGTAATAAATGAGGAACAATCCTGACATGACAGATATAACTAGATGTGATGACACAGCGGACTGCGGCCGGTCTTCTCCTCCTATAATCTCCTTATACATGGACATAGACGCCATACCTTCTGTTCCTGGTCCTTTATGACCAGTAGATCAGCTCCCATCTTCTCACACTGATCCCGGCTCTGGTTCCATGTTCTGTATGTTACATCTGAGTAGTAATAACAGTCGTCTCCATGTAGAATCCAACTATTAGGACACAGAAGACAACCTGGAAGAGTTTGAAGCTTCTTTATATATCCAGTAATAGTAGGAGTGCCATTTAAATTCATAAGACGTGTGTAAGGAATAATGTGCAGCGCTGAGGTTTTACTCCAAGGTGTTCGGTATTCACCAAGCAGCATATGTACAGACTGACTAAGGAATCATTGCAAGGTCTCATGCACACAACCGTGTTTTCGGACTGCGTCCCTTGGCGTAGCTATAGGCAGGGCCGGCATTGGGGGGTGGACCATCGACTAAGGGGCCCCCTGCTTCGGTGCTGCTGTTTAGCTGAACGTCCATAGAAGGGAGCCGCACTTTAAAATGCAGTGTAAGGTCCCCATCCTGAACATTTAAGACAAATCATTACCACAGTGCGGCTCTGCATACTGACAGCTCCGGGCACCAGCAGCACTCTTCTACTGGAGCTGTAAGACCTGCCATAACGTCAAGAGCAGGAGGCGGAGCTCAGTAGAGGAGAGGTGATGAAGGACCTGTGATGACATCACTGTCATATGATCTGAACAGGAGGCGGAGCTCAGCAGTGTGGTAAAGTAATGAAGAAGACGAGAGATGACAGCATGGGAAGAAATAAAGAAAGATAGCTTCAATATAAGAGCCAGGGAAATGCTGGGAGTCCTCTCCACTATTACCTCCTTGCTATTACATCCTTGGTATGTAATATCAGAGTACATTACAAGAGGAGGTATAAGAGGAGAGGACTATAACTCTCAGCATGTCCAGGTCATTATTATGTAATAGAGTACACTGCAACAGCCTGGACATGCTGGGAATTGTAGTCCTGTTCTCTTAAACTCCCCCTTGTAATGTGATCTGATATTACATAATAATGGCCTACAAATGCTGGGAGTTATGGTCCTCTTCTGTTATACCTCTTGCTGTAATGTCCTCTAAATAAGGGCCCGGACGATAGGCGAGGGTAGTCATCTGCCTAGGGCGCAACCTTGCTACCCATAAAGATGGGAGCACTCACAGCCGCATGTGCGGCCATTCAACTAAACAAGCCTTGGGCCGCTAGGCCTGAAGTATGTGAGGCAATAGAACAGAGCAAGAAGCCGCACAGACATCAATGCAACCTCCTGTGCTGGGTTTCGAGTGATCAGGTCATCACATGAGACATGGTGCAGGAGTGGTGATGTCATTGGGACCGCATGCATCATGCAGTTTATTCGTTGTTTTCATTAAATTAAATTAAATTAAATGCTCAAAAAATGTTTTGTCTCACTCCCATTTCTTCTTGTTGCATGTTGAAGCTCTACTTGGAACCTTGTTAAGATCCAGCCATGCTAAATATGATTTTTTTTGCCATTTTTCAAGTGGTCTTAAACTTTTTATCAGGACTGTAACAACATGGGAGTTGTAGTTCCCTCCTCTTATATATCCTCCTCCTGTAATGTTCTCTAATATCACAAAATACCAACCTGGACATCCGGGGAGTTGTAGTTCCATGTTTGGGGAGGGATGGTCTCAGTCTGATCCATGTCAATACAGTCAAATAATTTCTTTGCGCTATACATGTACTCAGGAAAGCTAGGTAATTTACAATATGGCTGCCATTATGGCTACTACAGCTGCTATTTTCAGGTACATTTTTATCGGACCTGCCAATGGGACCCCAACAGTTAGCGAGGGGGCCCCAACACTGTGTCCATATGAATCCATGTGCTTTTATGATCCAACCACCTTGTTCTATGGCAGTGCTGGGATTCTATAAAGGCGTATTCAGGTTACATTATGTTATCCCCTATCAGGCTCGGACTGGCCCACCGGGGAGCCGGGAAAATCCTCGGTGGGCCCCCGAACCAGAAAGCAGTGGCGTAGCGGCAGGCCACAGAGAGATGAGAACTTCCATTGTGGAAGCGCTCATCTCCATAGTCATCTCTGTATCGCCTTCCTCAGGACAGCGATACAGATGGATGCTGCGGCGGGGCAGGGGAGAGAGAGGCATCTCCCTTCCCCGTTCCTCTGATAGGCTGCAAGCCTAGTGCCATTAAAGGCCGGCTCAGGCGGCACGATGACATCATTGCGTAGCCTGAGCCTTACAGCGCGAGACACAGGCTGGAAGAGGCCTGCATCGCATCGCTGCCAGCCTGTTGGACGTAAGTATATGTGTTTAATTTTTTTTTATATGGCACAATAGAGTAGCGGAGCTCTGTGGGGGCAATTTTTACTGGCACATGATTGGGGGGGCATCTCTGGGGGGCACTTCTTACTGGCACATGATTGGGGGGCACTTTTTACTGGCACTGTGGCACATGATTAGGGGCGCATCTATGGGGGGCATTTCTTACTGGCACATTATTGGGGGCACTTACTGGCACATTATTGGGGGCACTTGTTACTGGCACATTATTGGGGGGCACTATGGGGCACTTTTTACTGGCACATTATTTGGTGGCACTATGGGGGCATCTATGGGGCATTTCTTACTGGCACATTATTTGGGGGCACTATGGGGGCATCTACTGAGGGCACACAAAAGGGGTATTTTATATGGGGGGCATTATAGGGGAAGGGGGAGAGGAACACTATGGGGGCTTCTACTGAGGCCACAAAGAAGGGGCATTTTATATGGGGGGCTCTGTATAGGGGCATTTTATACTGGAAACATTATGGTGGGTACTATGGGGACATCAGCTCAACTGGGGGCCATTAAAAGGGGGTATTTTTTGCACTGGCACACATTATAAGGGGGCATTTGTGTACTGTCACATTATAAGAATTATTACTACGGGGGGGGCATTTTGGTGCGCTTTATTACTACTGTGGGTCTATGGGGAACATGATTACTGGGCACTATGGGAGCATTATTATTTCTGGGGCACAGTGGGGACATGTTGGGGGAACACTATTACTACCATGTGTACTCTAGCAGAGAATTATTCCTATTGGTGGGACTTTTGGGAGCACTATTACTGTGGGGGCACCCTGGCACAGTATCAGCTTACCACAATTATTTTTGGGGGACGGTAGGTTTACACTATTAGTGTCAGGGGCACTATTTGCTGGACTCAGTTATTTTAGGGCACTGTGTACCAATAATTATTGAAGGGGCATTATCTGTGTGGCACTAGTATTATCGGGGTTTATCTGTTTCTGCAGTATAATATCGGGGAGCACAGGAGCACAGTATTGGGGATGGTAGGATGATTTGTCCAAAAGATGGGAGGATGATGGAAAAGTAGTAAACTAAGATTTTTTTGTCAAACTGCAGAGATGAGAAATGGCTAAAAAATGGTGGTCTGATCTGAAAGGAGAAGATGAGGAAAGAGAACATCTTTATCAAAGGACGTCACTGGATGTAAGAGGTATGGGGCGCTGTATTACCCTGTATGTTCTATAGTTATGGGAGGGTGGATATAGAATTTGGCCCACTGTCACGAGGGTGTCAAGAGCCACGCCTGACTCCGTTGTACCCGGGGTCAGGAGGTCGCAGCGGTTGGCTGCACGCTCTATGTCAGATAGGGAAGTTTCCTTATTGTAGCTTTCTGGGTTTGCTTTACAAACCCTTTTGGCTCACTCAGGGATCCGTAGCTCCTTCTCTCAGCTGTTCCTTGTCCAGCACTCCTAATCCTCCTTATATTCCCCTCTCACACTTCTCTGGTTGCCAGATATAGAGCTTCCTGCCTGGACATCTATTCTGACCCACTGGAGCTGTGTTGCTGCGTTCTCTGAGTGTTGCCTTAGAACGCTACCCTCCGGATCCCTGTTGGACCTTTGTGGACAATTGTTGCCGTCCACCTGGGTGTTTGTGTTTGTCTGTGTTTGTCTGTCCTCTCCCTGGTGTTTCCCTCTTAGTGCAGTGGTGAGGACTAGCGATCCCACCGGCCCGTTCATTATCTAGGGCTCATTTCAGGGAAAGCCAGGGTTTAGGCACGTGATCGCCGCACGGGTGAGGAACCCGTCTAGGGACGTCAGGGCAGGCAGGTGCCAGCTGCAAGGTGAGTTAGGGGTCACCACCTTTCCCTCTCCTTTGGGCAGGGCTTTCCCTGTTTTCCTCCCTGTGCGTGTTGCCGGTCATTACATTATATCTGGCCCTTTTTTTTGTGTAGGTAAAAAAAAAAAAAAATATTTTTTTTTTTAACCTACTTAGAATCCAGTATGGATCCAATTGCTGCTCTGTCCGAACAATTTCATGGCCTGTCTTTGGAGGTGGCAGGATTGAAGGCGTCGGTCCTCCAGCAACAGCAGCAATTACAACAGACCGCAAGCCCAGCGGTTGCTACTGGTAACCAGGTTGTTGCGGAACCCAAGGTCCCTCTCCCTGACAGATTTTCTGGGGGAAGGGACAAGTTTTTGACGTTCCGTGAGGCCTGTAAACTATACTTTAAACTGCGTCCTTACTCCTCTGGTAATGAAGAACAGCGGGTGGGTGTTGTTATTTCCCTGCTGCAGGGGGACCCGCAGTCCTGGGCGTTCTCTTTACCTACTGATTCCCAGGCTCTTCGGTCAGTGGATGAGTTTTTCGGGGCCTTGGGTCTCATATATGACGACCCTGACCGAGTCGCACTGGCTGAATCAAAATTACGGAGACTCCTACAAGGAGAGCGGCCGGTAGAGGAGTATTGCTCTGACTTCCGTAGGTGGGCTACGGATACCCAATGGAACGACCCGGCTCTCAGGAGTCAGTTCTGCTCTGGGTTATCCGAAAGGGTTAAGGATGTGCTTGCATTGTATGAGACCCCCTTTTCCCTTGATGCAGTTATGTCCCTTTCTATCCGTATAGATAGACGCCTTAGGGACAGGTTGAAAAAACCGGAGCCATTGATAACCCCTCCCAAGCAGCAGTTAGTCTGTACGGACATAGACGAGCCTATGGAGCTAGGAGGAACTACTCGTCAGGTCCGTCCTCCTGAGGTTCGCCGTAGGCCTGGGGGTTGTTTTTTTTGTGGGGAGAGGGGTCATTTCATTAACGTCTGTCCTTCTTTCCTCAGAAACAAAAAAACCGTCGGAAAACTACTAACCCCAGGCTGTGTGGAGGATGTCAGCCGAGGGGTATACGTTTCCTCCATACGTACATCGCAATTTTTGTTGCCAGCGGTTATTGTTTTTGGTGATAAGACAGAGACTGTTTCTTTCTTTCTAGACAGTGGAGCAGGGGTAAATTTGATAGATGCCCATTTTGCCCGCACTATGGGTTTGTCTCTCTGTACGTTACAGAGACCTATTCCCATATTTGCTATAGATTCTGCTCCTCTGTCTCAGAGAAACCTCACCCACATCGTTCATAATTTACACCTTCGGGTAGGGGACCACCATAACGAGATGCTTTCATGTTATGTTCTGGAGGGGCTTCCCACTCCGGTGGTGCTGGGCCTACCCTGGTTGGTAGCGCACAATCCAGTGGTGGATTGGCAGGCCAGGGAGATATTGGAGTGGAGTGAGCCGTGCAGAGAAAATTGCTTAAATAGCAATTGCTTATTCGCCTCCATAACTACCCTACCTACATTTGTTTCGGACTTTGAGGACGTTTTTTCTGAAAAGGGTTGTCAGAAGTTACCACCTCATCGTCCTTATGATTGCCCGGTTAACCTCATTCCCGGCGCAAAATTACCCAAGACCAGGTTATATAATCTTTCAGGTCCAGAGAGACAAGCCATGAAGGATTATATCTCCGAGAGTTTGGCTAAGGGACACATCAGACCCTCTTCTTCACCCGTGGCTGCAGGGTTTTTCTTTGTTAAAAAGAAAGATGGGGGGCCTGCGTCCTTGCCTAGATTTTCGTGAATTAAATCGGATAACCATCCGAGACCCATACCCTCTTCCTCTCATTCCTGACCTGTTTAACCAGATTGCGGGTGCTAGGTGGTTCTCCAAACTCGATCTTAGGGGGGCCTACAATCTGATTCGTATCAAGGAGGGGGATGAGTGGAAGACAGCTTTTAACACCCCAGAGGGGCATTATGAAAATCTAGTTGCCTTTCGGCCTGACCAATGCTCCTGCCGTCTTTCAACATTTCGTTAATGACATTTTTAGTCATCTAATCGGCAGGTTTGTGGTAATATACCTAGATGATATCTTAATTTATTCGTCTGATCTGAAAACACATGAGGAGCATGTCAGACAAGTACTACAGGTCCTACGGACGAATGAATTATATGCTAAAATTGAAAAATGTGTTTTTGCCGTTCAGGAGATACAATTCCTAGGTTATTTTTTATCTGCGTCAGGTTTCCGTATGGATCCTAGGAAGGTCCAGGCAATTTTGGATTGGGATCTTCCTGAGAACCTCAAAGCACTACAACGGTTCTTGGGCTTTGCGAATTTCTATAGGAAATTCATTAAAAATTATTCGGTGATCGTAAAACCCCTTACTGACATGACTAGGAAGGGGACTGATTTTTCTAAATGGTCTGACGCCGCTAAAGTTGCTTTTTCCTCTCTAAAAGAGAGGTTTACCTCAGCACCTGTACTAGTCCAACCTGATGTCTCTCAGCCTTTTATTGTTGAAGTCGATGCATCAGAGGTGGGAGTGGGGGCTGTGCTGTCTCAGGGTCCGTCTCCTGGCAAATGGCGTCCTTGTGCTTTCTTTTCTAAAAAACTATCTGCAGCGGAACAGAACTACGATATTGGCAATAGGGAACTGTTAGCTATTAAACTTGCGTTTGAGGAGTGGCGTCACTTTTTAGAGGGGGCAGTCCACCCCGTCACTGTGTTTACGGACCACAAAAATCTGCTGTACCTCGAATCAGCTAAGCGTCTCACCCCTAGACAGGCTAGGTGGTCGCTATTTTTTACCAGGTTTAACTTTGTGATTACCTATCGTCCTGGGGTAAAGAATACCAAGGCTGATGCACTATCTCGTTGTTTCCCTGGAGGGGGTAATGTGAGTGATCCGGTACCCATTCTACAAAGAGGAGTAGTTGTCTCTGCGGTACACTCTGCTTTGGAGGGGAAGGTGTTAGAGGCCCAGGGGGACGCCCCGGTCTCTTGCCCTTCAGAGAAGTTGTTTGTACCGTTGAACCTACGTCTCGAATTATTAAAGGAACATCATAATTCGGCACTTGCTGGGCACCCGGGTAGTAAAGCAACCTTAGAGCTATTGTCTCGTCGTTTTTGGTGGCCAAGGTTGCGTCAGGATGTATTGGATTTTGTGTCTTCTTGTTCTACCTGTGCGCGCGCAAAAGTTTCACATACACGTCCTGCAGGGTCTCTATTACCACTCGTCATTCCCAATAGACCATGGACACATCTGTCTATGGATTTTATCACTGACTTACCTTTGTCTGCAGGTAAAACAGTGATTTTGGTAGTAGTGGACAGGTTTAGCAAAATGGCACACTTTATTGCGTTACCCGCACTACCTAATGCTAAAACTCTTGCTCAGGTATTCGTCAGTGAGATCGTGAAGCTTCACGGGGTCCCCTCCGATGTTGTTTCGGATCGGGGAACCCAGTTTATTTCTAAATTTTGGAAAGCTTTTTGTTCCCGTTTAGGGGTTCACTTGTCCTTTTCCTCAGCTTTCCATCCTCAGTCGAATGGACAGACTGAGCGTACCAACCAAAACCTGGAGACATATCTAAGATGTTTTGTGTCTGAAAACCAAGAGTTGTGGTCGTCATATTTACCGTTAGCTGAGTTTGCCATAAATAATCGCCGTCAGGAATCCACTGGCAAGTCACCTTTTCTTGGTGCATATGGTTTTCATCCCCAATTCTGTACTTTCAAAGAGGGGGGGTCTTCTGGGGTTCCCGAAGAGGAACGGTTTTCGTCATCTCTTTCATCAGTATGGCAGAAGGTGCAAGCTAACTTGAAAAATATGGGAGGTAAATACAAATGCATGGCTGATAAGAGACGGTCGCCAGGTCCGGACCTAGGAGTGAATGACTATGTGTGGTTGTCTACTAGGAATATCAAGTTGAAGGTTCCCTCTTGGAAACTGGGTCCTAGGTTTATTGGTCCTTACAAGATTGTAGCCATCATCAACCCCGTGGCTTTTCGCCTGGAGTTACCTCAGACTTTTAAAATCCATAATGTCTTTCATAAGTCGTTACTCAAAAAATATGTTCCACCTCTAGAACCGTCACCGCTGCCACCCCCTCCTGTTGTCGTGGATGGTAGTTTGGAATTTCAGATATCCAAAATTGTTAATTCTCGTCGGGTCCGCCGCTCTCTCCAATATCTGGTGCACTGGAGAGGTTACGGTCCCGAGGAAAGAATGTGGGTTCCTGCGTCTGAGGTAAACGCCGACAGGCTAGTCCGGATTTTTCATGCCTCTCATCCTGAGAGACCTGGTCCTGAGTGTCTGGAGGCCCCTCGTAGAGAGGGGGGTACTGTCACGAGGGTGTCAAGAGCCACGCCTGACTCCGTTGTACCCGGGGTCAGGAGGTCGCAGCGGTTGGCTGCACGCTCTATGTCAGATAGGGAAGTTTCCTTATTGTAGCTTTCTGGGTTTGCTTTACAAACCCTTTTGGCTCACTCAGGGATCCGTAACTCCTTCTCTCAGCTGTTCCTTGTCCAGCACTCCCAATCCTCCTTATATTCCCCTCTCACACTTCTCTGGTTGCCAGATATAGAGCTTCCTGCCTGGACATCTATTCTGACCCACTGGAGCTGTGTTGCTGCGTTCTCTGAGTGTTGCCTTAGAACGCTACCCTCCGGATCCCTGTTGGACCTTTGTGGACAATTGTTGCCGTCCACCTGGGTGTTTGTGTTTGTCTGTGTTTGTCTGTCCTCTCCCTGGTGTTTCCCTCTTAGTGCAGTGGTGAGGACTAGCGATCCCACCGGCCCGTTCATTATCTAGGGCTCATTTCAGGGAAAGCCAGGGTTTAGGCACGTGATCGCCGCACGGGTGAGGAACCCGTCTAGGGACGTCAGGGCAGGCAGGTGCCAGCTGCAAGGTGAGTTAGGGGTCACCACCTTTCCCTCTCCCTTGGGCAGGGCTTTCCCTGTTTTCCTCCCTGTGCGTGTTGCCGGTCATTACACCCACGCTGCCGCATCCGGACCCATACTTCAGGTCACACTGTGCATGTTCTGAAATCTGGGGGCTCACACCCATCTACTACATTGAGATTTATCACTGTGTTATCTGTGGTGTTACATGGGACTGCAAGTGATATCTACTACAATATCTGTAAAAAGGGGCGTGGTCACATGTTGGGGGGAGTGCAATACTTGGCTTGCCCCGGGTGCTGGCTATCCACGCTACGCCTTTGCATTTATGGTATGGTAGCTGTTCAATGGGCCCCCAGAATCAATTCCACTGGTGGACACAAGGCACCCCAGTCCAACACTGTCGCCTATCCATATCTCAGGATCACTCCATTTATATCTATAGGAATTCCAGAAATAGCTGAGTGGTGAACTCCCAGAGAAATGAATGGAGCGACCACGTGCATACCCTTCCGACCACTCAAGTTGACGCCAAGGATAAACGATGGCGTCTTTGACTGCTGAGGTACGGGTAGGATAAGGTTAATGAAATCACTAGCAGCTAGGAGGCAATGGTATAGCCCGCAGGGGTTTCCTGGGAGCCTGTCCTATTGAATACACTGTGAGCTTAATAACCCCCCCTCCCTTGTATTCCTCCCTCAGCTCTGATTGGCCGCAGATAGGTGGTTAAGGCACCTCCGGTACCTTAAGCAGCTTCACAGCTATGCTCAGGTATGTCCATGGAATAAGAGATTATGGCTGCTCGCAGCACACATTCAAAACGAAGGGCCAGCTTTTCTATCTCGCTTGTTGGCGAGATTACAAGCCCCTGTGCTGTCCTCTCTCCCTGGCCCAGCTCCCTCACCACCTCCAGAAAAAGCGGGTGGCAGGCGCACTGCCTGCAATATTCGCCCTCCCGCTCGCCTTAGACCATTCCCCCATCCCTTACCTGCGAGTTCTCATGTGAGAAATATACGGGGGAGAGCACCAGCTAGAGCACCAGCAGGACAAGCCTCAGCGCTTCCGGCCGCGTCTCTGCAACTGCCGCGGCTGTACAGGGGAAGCGCAAACTCCTTCAAAGCGCGAAACTGCAACCACACACTACGGCCATCGAGGGGAATCGCCCCAGTGAACACTCCTCTACTGAGGAGATCAATCAAATTGTGCTGCCTGCATCTCTAGGGCTGCCCCCCGCCCCCCCCCCCCCCGAAATTAACCCCCCCACTTTGTTACAGTACAATGTGCTTGAGCCCCAGGCTCATATATCAGAGCAGCCATCTTCTGACCAATTATTACAGGTTCCTACCCGCCGCTCTATGGCTAGGTCTCACTCACCTGTTGAAGTCCCCGACCGCCGGGACAGGCGCAGGTCGGTATCACATCATCATCGCTGTTCTCGCCACAGGTCCAGAGCATTCAGACGGAGTCGCAGAGCAACCCCTTCCAGGTCCTCTAGGTGGCGGTCGCCATCTTCATCTGAGTTGAGCTCCTGCGGATCCAATTCTGGCAGGTCAGGAACTAGTAGGAAGCGTGATCATAGACAGGAGGCCAGCCGGTCGTCCCGCGTGGCTGATCCAGCCAGCATGGTTCCGAGTGCGGTTCCTCAGGTCGTTCAAGCTGCTTCCTTGCCGTCATCTACACATGGCGAGTTGAATTTCACAGGGGCGTGGGGTGCCGATAAGGTAGGTAAAGGCCTGGTGCCAGCCCTGCGGGCTTTGTTAGCACAGTTAGAGTCTGCTCCCGCTCTTGAATCTCCCCTTCCCCCTGTGGCGCAACCTAATAAGGCCCGAGCTGGCTACCATAAAGAATCTTTATTTTGCGGTCTTAGCCCGTTAGGTGGCCACCTAGATGAAGAGATCAAAATAAAAATATGGTCGAACCAGTACGTAGATATATGATCGTCAGTGTCAATAGACCAGCATACAATAGATAAGGAAAGGAGACCGAATTCAGACCGAGACCGTAAACCGAAAGTGGCTCATACTATAGGTAATTGGCTACAAGCCTTTTCTGTTTTAGGCTAAACTATGTCCCTACGCCATCCTGAGTGGTCGGCGGAGCTTTTTATCTATATGGATTCCATTTATAATGCATTCAAGTCACATGAAGGTTTAGAATGGTGGCGCTACGATGAAGAGTTCCGCCGACGGTTAGCATTACACCAGAGATAGGTTGGGGCGTTAAAGCTACTGACCTGTGGCTCCGTCTCATGCTGGCGAGAAAAAAAATCACACCCCTTTCCTTCTGCAGCTGCTGGATCCTCAGAAAACGTGCAGGGGCCAGTGGCCATTCACAGACCCGGAGTCTGCTGGCTTTATAACGAAGGGCATTGTAAATTTTTTGCCTTGTGCAGATACAAGCATGAGTGCTCAGTCTGTGGAGGACCCCACTCAGCTGTCCGTTGCCCTCGTTAACCCCCTTGTTCCCTAAGTCACAGAAGCCACTGCCGGGAAAGACCCCAGTGAGCGTCTCTGTGATGTCCCAGACGCTAAATAGATACCCCATTAAAGAAGCGGTGGCCCAAATCCGTTTCATTTTACTTTCAGGTTTTTTATTCCCTTTACCTACTCTAGGTTACCTACGTTTGCTAATAATTTAAAGTCGACTTTGGACAATCCGTGCCTGTTGTGGGAAAGGATGCATTAGGTAGGATTGTGGGACCATTTTCATCACCCCCCTTTTATAACATCCCCAAAAAAGAACCAGGAAAGTAAAGGCTAATCCACCACTTGTCCTTCCCCAAGGGCACATCGGTTAACGATGGTATTTCAAAAGATGATTCCTCCGTGTCCTATGTGCCTTTTGATAGAGCAGTGGTTTTGGTCAGAAGGGCAGGCCAAGGGGCGCTGTTAGCCAAGGCAGACATTGAAGCGGCTTTTCACTTACTTCCAGTGCACTCAGATTGTTATCACCTCCTGGGTTGTATGGTAGACAATTTATACTATTATGACACTTGCCTGCCGATGGGTTGCTCCATCTTGTGTCATTTCTTTTAGCTATTCACCATCCTGGAATGGGTTATTAAAGGGGTTGTCCGGGTTCAGAGCTGAACCCGGACTGACCCTTATTTTCACCCCGGCAGCCCTCCTGAGCCTGGCATCGGAGCATCTCATGCTCCGATGCGCTCCCGTGCCCTGCGCTAGATCGCGCAGGGCACAGGCTCTTGTGTTTTCAATAACACACTGCCGGGCGGTAACTTCCGCCCAGCAGTGTGTTCGGTGACGTCACCGGCTCTGAGGGGCGGGCTTTAGCTCTGCCCTAGCCGTTTTACTGGCTAGGGCAGAGCCAAATCCCGCCCATCAGTGCCGGTGACGTCACCGGGCTGCCTGTCAGCCCCATAGAGAGCCCGGTATGTCACCGGAACTCAGAAAAATGCCTTTGCCCTGCGCGATTTAGCGCAGGGCAAAGGAGAGCATCGGAGCATGAACTGCTCCGATGCTCATGCCGGGGGTCTGCCGGGGGTCTGCCGGGGTGAAAATGGAGGGATGTCCAGGTTCAGCTCTGAACCTGGACAACCCCTTTAAATATGAGACTGGTTCCCGGTCTATAATCCACTACCTGGATAATTTTCTATTTGTGTCCCCGGGAAATTCAAATCATCAATGTCAATTCCTCCTCAACACATTCCGTTTCTTTATGCCAAGGTTCGGTGTTCCCCTATCAGAATAAAAAAACTTGTGGCCCGATGACTTGAATTGATACTATCTCGATAGTTTTCCGTCTCCCTCAGGATAAATTGCTAAAATAATTTGGCCTAATACCAGGTTTTCGTGCCTCAAAATCAGTTATGTTGCGACAAATGCAGACCCTGCTGGGCCTACTAGTTTTTGCATGCAGAATTATACCCATGGGGCGAGTTTTTTCAGGTTGTTTATCACTGGCGACATGCGGCGTTGCTAACCCGGATTACCACATTCGCTTGACCAAACAAATTAAAATGGATTTACAGGTGTGGAAACAGTTTTTGGAAAATTATAACGGCCATACGTGTTACCAAGGCCCAGAAATATCAACGCCAGATATGTCATTGTTCACTGATGCAGCGGAATCTACCGGTTTTGGGGCAATATTTGGCAACGAGTGGTGCCCTACTCCATAGCCGGAGGATTGGCGCTCCTTGAACTGTTTCCGATAATAGTTGCAGTCAACTTATGGGGTCACAAATTTGCAAATCAGGGCGTATGTTTCTGGACAGACAACATGGCAGTGGTTTTCAGGATAAATAAGCTAACCTCTCCCTCCCCTCCTGTACTAGCACCGGAATTTAGTCCTCCACTGTTTAGAGCTAAACATCTGGTTCAGTGCTCGCCATGTACCAGGCGTACATAATTCTGCCACTGATGCACTTTCTTGTTTTCAATGGAAGGAGTTCCGGAGCATCCTACTGGGAGCAATCAAGGAAGGCCTCCCCTGCCCGACGCTGCTATGAACGCTTCATGTCTCTGGTGAGGGTGTCAGTGACGCCAGCGACTTGGTCTGGACATGGTAAGGCATGGGCTGAATGGTGGGCGCGGGCGAGGATTACAGTCATAGGGACATTGCCGGCTTGCAGGTGACGATTTCTTACCTATTACAGTTAAGAGAACAAGGGGTTTCTGCTGTAGTAGCGCAGCACCAGCTAGCAGGAGTAAGTTTTTACCTCAAGCTGTGCGGTTGGCATGACGTTAGAAACATTTCTTAATTCGCTAAGCTATTAAGGGTTGGCGCAAAGAGCATACGCGTCATGAGCGCAGGCGCCCAGTATCTTACTCCCTCTTACTACGCCTTTGCAATGTATTGCCCGCCGTTTGCTCTTCTCTTATGAAACCATACTGTTTAAGGCCGCATTTTGTTTAGCATTTTTTGCTGCACTCAGGATTGGTGAACTTGTGTACCCATCCCATTCCCTTTTAGGCGGTTTAGGCGCAGGAAATGTTTTCCTCACTGAATCCTCCCTCAGGGTACTCATACGTCGCTTCAAGACGGACTTACTGGCTGCTCTTGGCTTCCCTTACATAAGGTGGAGGGCCCGATTTGCCCCCATGCGGTGGTTTCAGAGTGGTTGCAGGTCCGCGCTCAGGGCCCTGCTTTCCTGCTACACACAGACACCAGTCCGCTAATGTGTTTTCAATTCAAAGCAATTTTCCACCGTTGCCTCTCGGCATTAGATCTCCAAGTGTCGGAGTTTGGCACACATTCCTTCTGCATAGGAGCTGCTACAGAAGCAGCAAGGGCCGGTTTGCCGGAATCAGAAGTGCAACGTATTGGCAGATGGAGATCTGCATGTTGTGCCTCCTATATCCGCCCACACTTATTGATTTAATTTTTTTCAGATTATAGCCAGCCCACCATCAGCTTCATTGGACACTTCTACATTTTCTGGGCAGGACAAAGAGCGGAATGCAGGCCAGGCGGCCGTAGCCTTGGTTTCAGGAATGTTCAGGTCATCTGGCGAGGTGTACGGGGTCTGCGCTGTCACAGGTCCTTCCAGAGGCAGTGGAGCTCAGTAGGACAGTTTGGTCCCCTATTATATTGGTCATTCACGCAGGGGGTAATGACCTCTGCCTATTAAAAATAGATGAGCTCATTACCCTCATCAGAGCAGATTTAGAACGCCTCCCTTCCTTCTTTCATGAAGTGGTAATAGTGTGGTTGGAAATCATTCCAAGAGTCATCTGGCAAGGAGCTAGGGATTCACAGGCAATAGAGCGAGCTAGGAGGACTGTCAATGCCAGGATTTCCCGGTTTGTTGGCTCTAGGGCGGGGGAAGTAGTACGGCATCGCCAGCTGGAAGGTGACAGTATACCGCTTATGAGGCCAGATGGTGTGCACCTGAATGATATCGGCCTAGATATCTTTTTGTCGGGTTTACAAGACAGTGTGTAGCAGGCGTTGTTCTTGTTGGGTGGGGGTTGGAGCGGTACACGGGCTCCTCAGTGGAGGTCGGTGCGAATAAAAGGAGATGGAGAAGAAGGCGGACTTGCCCACGGAGGGATTCCATGGGGCACTCTGCTTCTTGTTACTCCGTGTTTTGATAATATGTTTGGAGATCGAAAAGTTGGTTGAAAATTAATAGTTAAATAAAGCTGTGACCCAACAAAGAAGGTGTCCTTGTGGTTTTTTATAAGCTAGCTGCGAGAAGCAAGGTTGAGGTCAAAGGTTTACAATTCTCTGCAGTCTACTTGACGCCAAGGATAAACGACGGCGTCTTTGACTGCTGAGAAGTACGGAGAGGATAAGGTTAATTAATCACTAGCAGCTAGGAGGCAATGGTATAGCCTGCAGGGGTTTCCTGGGAGCCTGTCCTATAGAATACATGGTGAGTTTAACCCCGCCCCCCCATATTCCTCCCTCAGCTCTGATTGGCCGCAAATAGGTGGTTAAGGCCAGTGGTATTAAAAAGGGCAGTAGCCTTTTGCCCTGCCTCTTTCTCCGGTACCTTAAGCAGCTTCCCACCCACCCTCCCTGGTTTAAGGTTACTGTTACGTTTTCTATGTTGTTTTCAGATCACTATTAGCAGAAGTCACAGCAGACATCGGTGCGAATAAAAGGAGATGGAGAAGAAGGCGGACTTGCCCATGGAGGGATTCCATGGGGCATACTGCTTCTTGTTACTCTGTGTTTTGACTTTATGTTTGGAGATCAAAAAGTTGGTGGTTGAAAATCAATAGTTAAATAAAGCTGTGACTAGTGATGAGCGGCAGGGGTCATATTCGAATTCGCGATATTTCGTAAATATTTTGTAGAATATTCGTCGAATATTCGTGAATTCTAATATTTGTTATATTCTGCGATTTTTTTTATTTTTTTTATTTTTTTATTATTTTTTTTCACTAGAAAAATCGGCAAGGTAATGATCGCGTAATATGCTAATTTTCTTAATGCAAATTTTTATCGCAAATTTTTCAATTGCCGAGTAAAAACATGATTCCTTCCTGCTTCTTGCTTGTGGGCCAATGAGTCATAGGACTATATCGAATATATTAGGCTACTTTCACATTAGCATTCGGGGCTCCGCTTGTGAGTTCCGTTTGAAGGCTCTCACAAGCGTCCCCGAACTGATCCGTCCAGCCCTAATGCATTCTGAGTGGATGCGGATCCGCTCAGAATGCATCAGTCTGGCACCGTCTGTCCTCCGCTCAGCAGGCGGACACCCGAACGCTGCTTGCAGCGTTCGGGTGTCCGCCTGGCCGTGCGGAGGCAAACGGATCAGTCCAGAGTTACAATGGAAGTCAATAGGGGCGGATCCGTTCGAAGGTGACACAATATGGTGCATTTTTCAAACGGATCCGCCCCCCATTGACTTTCAATGTAAAGTATGGACGGATCCGTCTGAATACAAATTGTACTGAGACTTTTTAAATGAAATATAATGCAAACGGTTCAGTCTGAAAGGATACCATCGTTTGCATTATAGGAGCGGATCCGTTTGTACAAATACCAGACGGATCCGCTCCGAACGCAAGTGTGAAAGTAGCCTTAGTTTTTTCGAATATTTGTAATATTCTAAAACAAGAATATATAGCGAATATTCGAAAAAAAAAAAAAGAAATGTAGAGCAATTTAGCTAATATATTGTTGTATTCTTTTTTTTTTTATAGTTGAAATTTTTTTCCAATCTGAACTTCAGATGAGAAAAAAATTACAACTATTAGACAAAGAAGATTATAGCACTATATTAGCTAAATTGCTCTATGTTTGTTTTTTTCGAATATTCGCTATATTGCTATATATTCTTGTTGTAGAATATTACGAATATTCGAAAAAACAAATATATGTCATGGTCTTACCTTCTTGCTGTTCTCCTTCGTTTGACATGTGCTGGCGGCCATCTTGGTTTCTGGGTTTCTTGTAGCCTCCCACCCTGCGGCTTCTCCTTCCCACTGGGAGGAGCTGGATGCCTAGCTCATATATATAGGAGGTCTGTGGCTTCAGTTCCTTGCTTGGTCCTCCTGTGTTCACATGCTTCTAAGACTGCTGCTGCTTCTGGTTCCTGATCCTGGCTTCGTCTGACTACCCTGCTGGTTCCTGATCCAGGCTTCGTCTGACTACCCTGCTGGTTCCTGATCCAGGCTTCGTCTGACTACCCTTCTGGTTCCTGACCTCTGGCTTCGCAAGACCCTGCTTCGGTTTAGCCATCCGTTTGGACTTTTGCCTTACAGCTTGATTTTCAATAAAGCCTTCTTATTTCCACTTATCTCTTGTTGTACGTCTGGTTCATGGTTCCATGACAATATATTCGATAAAGTGCTATATATTAGTTTTTTTTAGAATATTCATAATTTTCCCATCTAAAGTCATGATTCCTCCCTGCTTCTTGCTCGGAAATTGAAAAATTTGCATTACGAAAATTCGCAATCAACACTACTTCTAAAGTCAAAGATACTGCAGCCTTGTCATTGGCCCACAAGCTAGAAGCATGGGAGGGATCATGTGCACTTATTAAAAAAAAAAATCTTGAATATTCTAAACTACGAATATATATCACTATATTCTAAATATTCGGGAATTTTCAAAGTACCTATATTTGCGATAAAAATTCGCAATTCGAATATTCGTGATCAACACTAGCTGTGGCCAACTCTCACCCAACAAAAGAAGATGTCCTTGTGTTTTTTTATAAGCTAGCTGCGAGAAGCAAGGTTGGGGTCAAAGGTTTACATTTCTCTGCAGTCCATTGGGGCTGCCCTTTTCTTGTGATCGGTAGAACCCCCACTGATCTAATAGTTATCCCCATACTGTGAATAGGGGATAACTTAATGTAAGCACAATACCCCTTTAAGGCAGTCTACAGTCTCCCACATAATCTGATTCTGAATGGTGCGTCATCTGCTTGTAACAGTGGTGTTTATTATGTCTGTACTGTGACATCACTGTGTTTATTATCCCGGTACTGTGACATCACTGTGTTTATTATCCCTGTACTGTGACATCACTGTGTTTATTATTCCTGTGCTATGACATCACTGTTCTTATTATCTCTGTGCTGTGACATCATTGTGTTTATTATTAGAGTTGAGCGAACACCTGGATGTTCAGGTTCGAGAAGTTCGGCGAACTTCCCGGAAATGTTCGGGTTCGGGATCCGAACCTGACCCGAACTTCGTCCCGAACCCCATTGAAGTCAATGGGGACCCAAACTTTTCGGCACTAATAAGGCTGTAAAACAGCCCAGGAAAGGGCTAGAGGGCTGCAAAAGGCAGCAAAATATAGTTAAATTCCCTGCAAACAAATGTGGATAGGGAAATGAATTAAAATCAAAATAAAATAAATAAAAATTAACAATTATCAATTGGAGAGAGGTCCCATAGCAGAGAATCAGGCTTCATGTCACCCACCACTGGAACAGGCCATTGTCAGATATTTTTAGGCCCCGGCACCCAGACAGAGGAGAAAGGTCCCATAGCAGAGATTCAGGCTTCATGTCATAGCAGAGAATCAGGCTTCACGTCACCCACCACTGGAACAGGCCATTGTCAGATATTTTTAGGCCCCAGCACCCAGACAGAGGAGAAAGGTCCCATAGCAGAGATTCAGGCTTCATGTCATAGCAGAGAATCATGCTTCATGTCACCCAACACTGGAACAGGCCACTCTCAGATATTTTTAGGCCCCGGCACCCAGACAGAGGAGAGAGGTCCCATAGCAGAGAATCATTCTTCATGTCACCCAACACTGGAACAGACCACTGTCAGATATTTTTAGGCCCCGGCACCCAGACAGAGGAGAGAGGTCCCATAGCAGAGAATCAGGCTTCATGTCATAGCAGAGAATCATGCTTCATGTCACCCAACACTGGAACAGGCCACTGTCAGATATTTTTAGGCCTCGACACCCAGACAGAGGAGAGAGGTCCCATAGCAGAGAATCAGGCTTCATGTCATTGCAGAGAATCAGGTTTCATGTCACCCAACACTGGAACAGGCCACTGTCAGATATTTTTAGGCCCCGGCACCCAGACAGAGGAGAGGTTCATTCAACTTTGGGTTGCCCCGCAATATAATGGTAAAATGAAAATAAAAATAGGATTGAATGAGGAAATGCCCTGGAGTACAATAATATTGTCACGGACGGTGTACAGGAAACAAGACAATGCAACATGCATATATGACTCGCTGGATCCAAAGCTAAGGAACCAAGAGGGAGACCCCTGCACAAAACCTGGCACTTTCCCTGGCTGCTCAGCCTATGCAAAAATCCCAGAGGTGGATGGTTGCATATCCACGTACCTCGACTATATAACACCTGAACACCCTACAATAGTGAGGGGACACGACCACCGGCTCCCTACACCAGACACGGAGGGAGTCAAGGTCACCTGGGATCCAGCAAACAGAAAATAACAGATAAATGTACAGCACTTAACTTAGTAGCAGACTGGGAAATAGGATCAGCATGCACACACACTCCAGGAAGAAGTATAAGCCGCCCAGTAATGCATTATGGGGAGGAATTTAAAGGGAAGCAATCAGTCCAACTACATGACAGCTGAGAGAGGCTAACGAGATGAGGAACTGAACAGCACAACAAAGAAAACTCAAGGAGGAGGTTCTGAAAGGCTTCTGTCAGAGCTTCTTAGCTGTCTGGTTGTGACAAATATATGGTTAAGGGGAGGTAGTTATAAATGTCTAATCTGCACAAGGGATGGACCATGTGGGATCCATGCCTGGTTCATTTTTATGAACGTCAGCTTGTCCACATTGGCTGTAGACAGGCGGCTGCGTTTGTCTGTAATGACGCCCCCTGCCGTGCTGAATACACGTTCAGACAAAACGCTGGACGCCGGGCAGGCCAGCACCTCCAAGGCCTAAAAGGCTAGCTCTGGCCACGAGGACAATTTGGAGACCCAGAAGTTGAATGGGGCCGAACCATCAGTCAGTACGTGGAGGGGTGTGCACACGTACTGTTCCACCATGTTAGTGAAATGTTGCCTCCTGCTAACACGTTCCGTATCAGGTGATGGTGCAGTTAGCTGTGGCGTGTTGACAAAACTTTTCCACATCTCTGCCATGCTAACCCTGCCCTCAGAGGAGCTGGCTGTGACACAGCTGCGTTGGCGACCTCTTGCTCCTCCTCTGCCTTCACCTTGGGCTTCCACTTGATCCCCTGTGACATTTGGGAATGCTCTCAGTAGCGCGTCTACCAATGTGCGCTTGTACTCGCGCATCTTCCTATCACGCTCTAGTGCAGGAAGTAAGGTGGGCACATTGTCTTTGTACCGGGGATCCAGCAGGGTGGCAACCCAGTAGTCCGCACACGTTAAAATGTGGGCAACTCTGCTGTCGTTGTGCAGGCACTGCAGCATGTAGTCGCTCATGTGTGCCAGGCTGCCCAGAGGTAAGGACAAGCTGTCCTCTGTGGGAGGCGTATCGTCATCGTCCTGCGTTTCCCCCTAGCCACGCACCAGTGATGGGCCCGAGCTCTGTTGGGTGCCACCCCGCTGTGAACATGCTTCATCCTCATCCTCCTCACCTCCTCCTCATCCTCGTCCTCCAGTAGTGGGCCCTGGCTGGCCACATTTGTACCTGGCCTCTGCTGTTGCAAAAAACCTCCCTCTGAGTCACTTCGAAGAGACTGGCCTGAAAGTGCTAAAAATGACCCCTCTTCCTCCTCCTCCTCCTGGGCCACCTCCTCTTCCATCATCGCTCTAAGTGTTTTCTCAAGGAGACATAGAAGTGGTATTGTAACGCTGATAACGGCGTCATCGCCACTGGCCATGTTGGTGGAGTACTCGAAACAGCGCAACAGGACACACAGGTCTCGCATGGAGGCCCAGTCATTGGTGTTGAAGTGGTGCTGTTCCGCAGTGCGACTGACCCGTGCGTGCTGCAGCTGTAACTCCACTATGGCCTGCTGCTGGCTGACTGGATGAGCAGGTGGAAGAAGAGTAGGAGGAAGCCGAGTAGGAGGAGGAGGCAACAGGAGGCAAAGAATGTTGCCCTGTGATCCTTGGCGGCAGAAGGACGTGCGCCAAACAGCTCTCCACCTGGGGCCCAGCCGCCACTACATTTACTCAGTGTGCAGTTAGGGAGATATATCGTCCCTGGCCGTGCTTACTGGTCCACGTATCTGTGGTTAGGTGGACCTTGCCACAGATGGCGTTGCGCAGTGCACACTTAATTTTATCGGATACTTGGTTGTGCAGGGAAGGCACGGCTCTCTTGGAGAAGTAGTGGCGGATGGGAACAACATACTGTGGGACAGCAAGTGACATGAGCTGTTTGAAGCTGTCTGTGTCCACCAGCCTGAATGACAGCATTTCATAGGCCAGTAGTTTAGAAATGCTGGCATTCAGGGCCAGGGATCGAGGGTGGCTAGGTGGGAATTTACGCTTCCTCTCAAATGTGTGTGAGATGGAGAGCTGAACGCTGCCGTGTGACATGGTAGAGATGCTTGGTGATGGAGGTGGTGGTGGTGGTGGTACATCCTCTGTTTGCTGGGCGGCAGGTGCCAACGTTCCTCCAGAGGAGGAGGAAGAGGCCGAGGCGGCAGCAGCAGAAGAGGCCGAGGCGGCAGCAGCAGAAGAGGTAGCAGGGGGAGCCTGAGTGAGTTACTTGTTTTTAAGGTGTTTACTCCACTGCAGTTCATGCTTTGCATGCAGGTGCCTGGTCATGCAGGTTGTGCTAAGGTTCAGAACGTTAATGCCTCGCTTCAGGCT
Organism: Bufo gargarizans; assembly: GCF_014858855.1. Taxonomy (NCBI): domain Eukaryota; kingdom Metazoa; phylum Chordata; class Amphibia; order Anura; family Bufonidae; genus Bufo; species Bufo gargarizans. The sequence continues at coordinate 381,765,279 of NC_058085.1, forward strand.
CTGATGGCACAGCGTGCAAACCACTCGGGTCTTGTCATCAGCACATTGTTTGAAGAAGTGCCATGCCAGGGAACTCCTTGAAGCTGCCTTTGGGGTGCTCGGTCCCGGATGGCGGCAGTCAGTAGCAGGCTGAGTCTCTTGGCGGCGGGTGTTCTGCTTTTACCCACTGCTCCCTCTTTTGCTACGCTGTTGGCTCGGTCTCACCACTGCCTCTTCCTCCGAACTGTGAAAGTCAGTGGCACGACCTTCATTCCATGTGGGGTCTAGGACCTCATGATCCCCTGCATCGTCTTCCACCCAGTCTTGATCCCTGACCTCCTGTTCAGTCTGCACACTGCAGAAAGACGCAGCAGTTGGCACCTGTGTTTCGTCATCATCAGAGACGTGCTGAGGTGGTATTCCCATGTCCTCATCATCAGGAAACATAAGTGGTTGTGCGTCAGTGCATTCTATGTCTTCCACCGCTGGGGAAGGGCTGGGTGGATGCCCTTGGGAAACCCTGCCAGCAGAGTCTTCAAACAGCATAAGAGACTGCTGCATAACTTGAGGCTCAGACAGTTTCCCTGATATGCATGGGGGTGATGTGACAGACTGATGGGCTTGGTTTTCAGGCGCCATCTGTGCACTTTCTGCAGAAGACTGGGTGGGAGATAATGTGAACGTGCTGGATCCACTGTCGGCCACCCAATTGACTAATGCCCGTACCTGCTCAGGCCTTACCATCCTTAGAACGGCATTGGGCCCCACCAAATATCGCTGTAAATTCTGGCGGCTACTGGGACCTGAGGTAGTTGGTTCACTAGGACGTGTGGCTGTGGCAGAACGGCCACGTCCTCTCCCAGCACCAGAGGGTCCACTAACACCACCTCGACCATTTCCGCGTCCCTTACTGGATGTTTTCCTCATTGTTACCGTTCACCACAATAAGAAAAAAATTATTTGGCCCAATGTATTGAATTCAAATTCAGGCCTTTTTTTACAGGCACCTAACACTATCTGGCTATCTATTTAGGTACCGTATTACACTAATACAGGCACATCAGTAACGACAGATTTAGCTGAATATAAATTGTAGGCCTATTATTTACGTATACGGACAGAATTAGACTTGGAGATGCACGGTAGCGTATTGAAGTTATTGAGGATGACCCTATCAGCACCTTCAATCTAATATACCCTTTTATGGATCAATTTAAACTTGGCCTGATACAGCAGAAACCACTGATTTAGGGAATTGCTACGTTGGGAATTGTATTTCAACCCAGAACAAAAATATATCCTTTGCCAGACAGCAGACAGTATTACAATTGGCTAGCCACAGCTGAAACACCAGATTTGGGGTACTGCTATTTTGGCAATTGTATTTCACCCCTCAATAAAATAGCAAGCACAGCCAAGCCCCTGATGTAGGATATAGCAAAAAAAAACAAAAACACTATTGATGGTTAAATGGACTTGGTGGCAGCTTGTGCTGAGTAAATCCCTGCCTAGTGCCTAATCTCGCCCTAACAGCAGCAGCTGCATCCTCTCCCTAATTAAGGTTTTGGAACCGCGCTGCTTGAGACTATGCTCTCCGGTTCACCAGTGAATAAAGCAGGGCACCAGCCTCTCTCCTCTTCTCCCAAGGGATCCGATCTTCCACAGACCGCCTCCTCTACAGGATTAAGAAGATTTGGCAGAGTAGTGAAGCACCCTATCACAAGTTGGTTAAAAGGTTTTATTATACTCACAAGAGTTGATGAACAAAAGGCATTTGACACAATAAAACCGTCACGTTCCTGCCCGACCCGGGTTTCGCTCTCTAGCTTCCTCAGGGGCGACGACTGCGCATGTCTGCAGTGGGGCCCTTTAAATAGCCCGGCCTCTCAAATTACAGGAGCCGGAGTTAGCCAAATCTTATTCAGATCATATTCATATATGCAACGGTTTCAAATCATACAAAAATTACAGTAATACACAGATACAAAAATCCAAACAATAGCCTTCCTCTACACTCGGAGAGAATCTCTCCCTATTCCAGTAGGTGTAAAGCGAAAAAAGGAAGGTGGAAAATTCACATGGTGCGGGTTCTGTGCAGGGTGTAAGAATCGCAATACCAAAGGACGATTAAGGAACATTAACTGTATGATATCCAGGAAGAATGGTGGGGAGTTCCGTATAAAGGGAAACTGCTCATGTGAGAATGAGGGTGTTATATACGTGCTGGAGTGCCCTTGTGGGCTCCAGTACGTTGGTAGGACAGTGAGGAAGTTGAAGATAAGGATTCAAGAACACCTACGGAACATCAAGAAAGGGTTGATGACCCATAGTGTATCGGCTCACTTCAAGCTCAAACATGGGAAAGATCCGCGGGGCTTGAAGTTTGCCGGAGTAGAAATCGTTAGGCCACACTGGTGAGGGGGGGACCCGCTGGCACAAATTAATAAAAAGGAAGTAGAATGGATCTACCAGTTAGGGACCCTGCAGCCAGGTGGCCTAAACATAGAATTTGACTTGAAACCATGCATAGTGTAAACCATTTCTACGGGTGACGCTATTTGGCGAGCTCTTTACCTTCCCTCTTGAGGACCTTTGAGCCACGTCATGGGGGAGTGAACGTTCAATTGGGCGGTTGTGCCATGTGACGTGAGCATCATGGGGAGGAGGGGGGGTTGAGAGCACCTAAATGACGTAACCAGAAATGGGCGGAACTTAGGCGATAGCATTATGAATCGCATGGATTACTGTGTGAAACTTGTGGGATTTGAGATATAGGCTGCATAAACTCAAAAGAGAATGAGGATTTTCAGGTGATATGCCGCGGGATAGAAATGTATTACTGTATAGTAGTAGTACTAGTGAAGTCTATTGTGAAACAGAAATGCGGTAACCCGAAAGGGGATGTATTTTAGTATTGTATATTTTATAGATGTCCGGAATAGGGAGAGATTCTCTCCGAGTGTAGAGGAAGGCTATTGTTTGGATTTTTGTATCTGTGTATTACTGTAATTTTTGTATGATTTGAAACCGTTGCATATATGAATATGATCTGAATAAGATTTGGGCTAACTCCGGCTCCTGTAATTTGAGAGGCCTGGCTATTTAAAGGGCCCCACTGCAGACATGCGCAGTCGTCGCCCCTGAGGAAGCCAGAGAGCGAAACCCGGGTCGGGCAGGAACGTGACGGTTTTATTGTGTCAAATGCCTTTTGTTCATCAACTCTTGTGAGTATAATAAAACCTTTTAACCAACTTGTGAGAGGGAGCTTCACTACTCTGCCAAATCTTCTTAATCCTGTAGAGGAGGCGGTCTGTGGAAGATCGGATCCCTTGGGAGAAGAGGAGAGAGGCTGGTGCCCTGCTTTATTCACCGGTGAACCGGAGAGCATAGTCTCAAGCAGCGCGGTTCCAAAACCTTAATTACCTGACTATTCGGTGTGAACTACCTACCACGCCAAATCGGGACCAGCAGCGCAAGTACTTGTCCGTGTTGGGACACAGGACTGACTTTTACATTTTATTTTAAATTGCATCCTCTCCCTACACTGATCAGAGCAGAGTGACGGGCGGCGCTACGTGACTCCAACTTAAATAGAGGCTGGGTCACATGCTGCACTGGCCAATCACAGCCATGCCAATAGTAGGCATGGCTGTGACGGCCTCTTGGGGCAAGTAGTATGACGCTTGTTGATTGCTGCTTTGCAGCCTTTCAAAAAGCGCCAAGAAAGCACCATACCCGAACTTTTACGAAAATGTTCGGGTTCGGGTCCGTGTCACGGACACCCCAAAATTTGGTACGAACTATACAGTTCGGGTTCGCTCATCCCTATTTATTATCCCTGTGCTGTGACATCACTGTTCTTATTATCCCTGTACTGTGACATCACTGTTCTTATTATCCCTGTACTGTGACATCACTGTTCTTATTATCCCTGTGCTGTGACATCACTGTGTGTATTATCTCTGTACGGTGACATCACTGTTTATTATCTCTGTGCTGTGACATCAATGTGTTTATTCTCTCTGTGCTGTGACATCATTGTGTTTATTAGAGATGGCCTTGCGGTTTGCCCAGCAGTTGTTTTGCGGCAAATTTTGCTAGTTCGCGATTCGCCGAACATGCGAACATATGGCGATGTTCGCATGCACCATATTCTTTTGCATTACTCCGAAATTTGACCCATGACACATCCATCAGGTGGGACAGTACAGCCAATTGAGATGTTTCAGCACATGGACACACCCCCACCCTATCAAAAGAACCCGATCTGGCAGCCATTTTACATTCTGTCTTTTGCCAGTGTAGGGAGAGGTTGGTTTGTGGAGCAGGGACAGGCTGTTAGGGACACCAAACTCTAGCTAAAAGGGCCAAAAAAGTCCTTTTGAGGACTGGTATAGGTGTGCTATCGATAGGTGTGATATACTTATAATATACTTTCTAACATAGAAAGTATATTATAGTGCATTTGTATTGTGCAGCAGTTGTGTGCAGATCTGCTGCGGTACCACAGCTATATAGAGGGACAAACGCTATTGGAATTACTAATTGCAACTGGTGTGATATACCTGTTGCCCCCCAAAAAATATTGATGGGTGCGATATACTTGCTTCCACAAAATACTGATTAAGGGGTTTGGTATACCTGTTTCCACAAAATACTGATTGAGAGGTGCGATATACCAGCTTCCACCAAATATTGATTGAGGCCTGCGATACACCGGCTTCCACAAAATACAGACTGAGGGGTGCGATATACCTGCTTCCACCAAATATTGATTAAGGGGTTCTATATACCTGTCAAGACATAAATCACTCCAATCGAGAATCTGTCTCGCTTGCCAATCTATAGTAGGGTTATGGTTGGTTAACCATGGTAAATCTTACACCAGAGGAGCAGGCAAACCCTCCATAACAAAACATGAAATTGATTCAGTATGAGAATCTCCCACCTTTAGGCGAATGTCCTGCACTATTTGAGACAGACAAGTTGTCAAACCATACATACGGACAAACTTGCTATCCACTAGGTTAACCCCTGCCCCACTGTCAATAAATACTTCCATTTCCACAGTTTTGGAATCTAGCGCCACCTTGGCAGTCAGGAGAAATCAGGTACTACTGGTAAAGGACAAAAGTACATTCTCAGATTCCCCACCCACACTACCAAGAGTGAGAAGAGGACTAGACACATTAGGATTTTTTTTTTCTTTTCACCTTGATGTTCAACATAAGGACATACGTTAACAAAATGTCCTCCTTTACCACAGAAAAATTATTTTCTTAAGCCTAAAGTTTTTATCACCTGGTTCAGGTGTGACCTGCCCCAATTGTATTGGGTCATCACCAGACACGAGCTCTCTTTACCCAGAGTGTCAGAAGAGACCGCTTTCCCGTATGATAATACACCCCTGGCGAGAGGAACTTTGGATCTCTCCCTCAGACGTCTATCAATACGCACACCCAGAGACATGGCCGCCTCCAATGACTCTGGATTTGCGTGAAATGCCAAGGCGTCCTTCAGGTTCTCAGACAGCCCTTGACAGCCCTACTGATTGGAGATATTGTAAACCAGTCGGCAAAGAGAAAGCCCAAGACTGAGCGTCACCTTTCAGCAATGAAATAATAATCCCTACTCTCCGACTCTCATCCCCAGAGGAATTGGGACAAAGTCTGAAATATAATTTGTACAATTCCCTGAACCGAATAAAGTTGTCACTTCTCCCTGGAAACCTATCCGGGAGAGCAACCTTCGGTTCAGGGCAGGCCTGGTTCTCACTGCCAGAAACCACCGTCTGTGGTCTCTGAAACTGTGCAATGGCCGTGCGGAGGTCAGCCACCTCCAAAGACGGCCCCTGCATACGATCAACCATTGCAGAAACAGTATCCATAGCTGCACTGACAAAACAAAGGATAACTTTTTTTTGGGCGGTTGATAATGTCACGGGTAATGGGGAGGGGAAAACGGCAAATACGCACAACAACATAAGTACAACCCTCTGCACAGAGTGTCTATGGGGATCATTTGAACTGAGAAGGACATTCAGGTCCCATTCACATGAAATAATGTTTTCATTCCGACAAGTCCTGCAATTTGCAGATCCCATGCGGACCCATTACTAGTGATGAGCGGCAGGGGTCATATTCGAATTCGCGATTTTTCGCGAATATTTTTAGAATATTCGTCGAATATTCGAAAATTCGCGATTTTTTTCTTGAAAAAAATCGGCAAGGTAATGATTGTGTAATATGCGAATTTTCGTAATTCGAATTTTCGGATTCGAATTTTTATTGAGAATTTTTCAACTTCCAACTATTAGACAAAGAAGATTATAGCACTATATTAGCTAAATTGCTCTATATTCGTTTTTTTCGAATATTCGCTATATTGCTCTTTGTTTTTTCGAATATTTGTAATATTCTAAAACAAGAATATATAGCAATATAGCAAAAATTCGAAAAAACGAATATAGAGCAATTTAGCTAATATAGTGCTATAATCTTCTTTGTCTAAAGTTGAAAAATTCGCAATAAAAATTCGAATCCGAAAATTTGAATGACGAAAATTCGCATATTACACAATCATTACCTTGCCGATTTTTTCAAGAAAAAAAAATCGTGCATTTTCGAATATGACCCCTGCCGCTCATCACTACTCCTAAAGTCAAGTATTTTGCAGCCTTCTTATTGGCCCACAAGCTAGAAGCAGGAAGGGATCATGTGTACTGATTTAAAAAAAAAAATCGGAAAGAAAAAAAAAAAAAAAAAGGAAAAAAATTAAGTACCTATATTCGCGATAAAAATTCGAAATTCGAATATTCGTGATCAACACTACCCATTACTACAATGGGACTGTGAGACACGGACTTCGTGGGGAAGCAATCCCTATGACACTAGGAAATTGAAGCCAAAGCTACTTTGCTCTCCGCCATAGACAAGGAATTACTTTGTTTCAGAAGGAAACAATCTTTCTGACCATAGGGATAACCCTCCAGCTCTATAACATGCATATAACATCTACATAGTGGGTGTGCACTCCTTTAATTAGTCTGATTTACTAATGATTTATCTTCTGTTATAGATGGGAGGAGCAAGACATTAACCCTTTGTGTTGTGCTGCCTGTAGGAAGATAAGGAAAGAGTGATCCCTAGTACATTTATATGCCTGAAATAATTGATTATAATAAAACCTAAACATTATATCAGTGGGTCTTCCCAACCCAATATCCGTTGGTGCCCTAATTTCCCCCTCGCGGAAAAGATGCGTCACTAAGTAAATACCCCTATCTACCCAATATTTATGATCCAAAATGTTCATATACTCTACTAAGTGTCTATTATGACATAATGGAGAAAAAGCTAAGGAGTATTTAAGACTGAAAAATGATCTCACCCCTTTCCATAACTGCTGCAACATAACACAAATCGGCGATTTTTTTTATAAATTCCAATTTGAAAAACTCTCTGAAAAATATCCCTTCGGTTTTAGTTACTAAATCCTTAAAAAGCCTGTATGGGCCTTGGACACTATCCATTGCAATCGAGCCGCTACAAAATATCCCTTAAAAAAAGTTCATGATAAGCCATCTTTTCTGAGGCCCACAAATATTTTTGTTTGTTCTGGACTCTCTTCCTTCCCCAAACCAACCTATTAATAATAACTTAAATTGCTGTGAAGAAGGAGTCCTTTATATATGTAATACAAGGAGTAAGAGCATATAATATTTGTGGTAGCAGTACCATTTTAAAGGGCTTCTGTCACCCCACTAAACTCATAATTTTTTGGGGGGGTACTTATAATCCCTATCCTGCGATATAGCTATACATTATGTTATTAATCATTTTCGTTCTGTAGATATGTCAAAAAACGTACTTTTATAATATGCTAATTACCTGTCTACCAGCAAGTAGGGCGTCTACTTGCTGGTAGCAGCTGCAAAAAAGGCCCCTCCTCCTGTTGATTGACAGGGCCAGCAGCGATCTCCTCCTCCGGCTGGCCCTGTCAGCATTTCAAAAATCGCGCGCCTGTGTTGATTCGGCACAAGCGCTCTGAGAGAAGGAGGCTCGCCTCCTCAGCACTCCCTCAGTGCGCCTGCGCCGATGACGTCACCGAAAGAGAAGACGTCATCGGCGCAGGCGCACTGAGGGAGTGCGTTTTTTTTTTGCGGCCGCTACCAACAAGTAGACGCCCTACTTGCTGGTAGACAGGTAATTAGCATATTATAAAAGTACATTTTTTGACATATCTACAGAAGAAAAATGATTAATAACATAATGTATAGCTATATCGCAGGATAGGGATTATAAGTACCCAAAAAAAAAAAAATTTGTTTAGTGGGGTGACAGAAGCCCTTTAAGTAATCCGATTCTATCCACTTTAGTAAGTGGTAATTTATACTATACATTTATTTTAGATGCAAATTGGAGAGAGATTTAATACTACATAATCTTTAATGTTTGCAGATATATTTACACCTAAATATTCAAAGCTATCAGTTTTTTTTTCCAGAACCTGCAATCCTTCAAACTGAGTTATAATATCAAAATCAATGGGTAAAAGAATAGATTTATTTTTATTAATTTCAAACCCTGACAAAGATCTAAAATAATTTAGTATCCTCATGGTTCTAGGAAGGAAGTATTTTATATCTGTCAAAATTAATAAAATATCATCGACATATAAACTGATCTTGTCCCGGTCACCTTCTACCCCAAAGCCCCTAATTCCATGTTCCCCTCTTATCTGACTTGCTAGGGGTTCCAGGAATATGGCAAACAGCACTGGTGACAGTGGACATCCTTGTCTAGAACCACAAAGCAATTTAAAACTTCTAGTAATACTGCGTTGATTTTAATGCGAGATTTTGGTTCATAATAAAGCAATTTTACCCAGTTTATAAATGTGTCCCCTAAATTTATTCTCTTCATTATTTCCAGAGGAATGGCCAGTCCACCTGATCAAATGCTTTAGCCGCATCTAATGGATGGAGCGGTCTAATCCCTCACCTACTGCAATATTCAATGGGGCTCTGCGAATATTCATCTTAGAGCACCTTTTAGGGATAAATCCACATTGATCACAAATTATCTTTTTTAGGCCTCATGCACACGACCGTTGTGTGCATCCGTGTCCGTTGTTTCGTTTTCCGTGATTTTCTGCGAACCCATTGACTTTCAATGGGTCCGTTGAAAACTCGGAAAATGCACCGTTTGTCATCCGCGTCCGTGATCCGTGTTTCCTGTCCGTCCAAAAAATATGACCTGTCTTATTTTTTTGACGGACAACGGTGCACGGACCCATTCAAGTCAATAGGTCTGTGAAAAAACTCGAAGGCATACAAGATTTTCATCCGCGTCCGTGATCCGTGTCCGTAGGCTACTTTAACACAGACGGATCCGCAGATCCGTCTGCATACAGCTTTTTCAGAGCTGAGTTTTCACATTGTGAAAACTCAGATCCAACAGTATATTCTAACACATAGGTGTTCCCATAGTGATGGGGACGGTTCAAGTTAGAATACACTAAGAACTGTGTACATGACTGCCCCCTGCTGCCTGGCAGCACCCGATCTCTTACAGACGGGTTAATTGTGCGTATCATAGCCCCCTCTAAAAGATCAGGTGCTGCCAGGCAGCAGGGGGCAGACCCCCCCTCCCTCCCCAGTTTTAAATTCATTGGTGGCCAGTGCGGCCCCCCCTCCTCTGTATTAAATTCATTGGTGGCTAGTGCGGCCCCCCTCCCTCCCTCCTCAGTATTAAATTCCCCCCGATCATTGGTGGCAGCGGAGAGTTCCGATCGGAGTCCCAGTTTAATCGCTGGGGCTCCGATCGGTAACCATGGCAACCAGGACGCACTGCAGTCTTGGCTGCCATGGTTACTTAGCAATTTTAGAAGCATTATACTTACCTGCGCTGTCTGTGACCGGCCAGGCGCTCCTCCGACTGGTAAGTGACAGGTCTGTGCTATAAGCAATGCGCCGCACAGACCTGTCACTTACCAGTAGGAGGAGCGCCCGGCTGGTCACAGACAGCGCAGGTAAGTATAATGCTTCTAAAATTGCTAAGTAACCATGGCAGCCAGAACTGCAGTAGCGTCCTGGTTGCCATGGTTACCGATCGGAGCCCCAGCGATTAAACTGGGACTCCGATCGGAACTATCCGCTGCCACCAATGATGGGGGGGATTTTAATTAGGGGGGGAAAGGGGAGGCCGCACTGGCCACCAATGAATTTAATACAGGGGAGGGAGGGGGGGCCGCACTGGCCACCAATGAATTTAATACAGGGGAGGGAGGGGGGCCGCACTGGCCAGCAATGAATTTAATACAGGGGAGGGAGGGAGGGGGGGCTGCACTGGCCACCAATGAATTTAATACAGTGGAGGGAGGGTGGGCCGCACTGGCCACCAATGAATTTAATACAGGGGAGGGAAGGGGGGGGCTGCACTGGCCACCAATGAATTTAAAACTGGGGAGGGGGGCTGCGGCACCTGAGGGGTTAATTGTGCGGATCACAGCCCCCTGTAAGAGATCGGGTGCTGCCAGGCAGCAGGGGGCAGTCATGTCCACAGTTCTTAGTATATTCTAACTTGAAGTGTCCCCATCACCATGGGAACGCCTCGGTGTTAGAATATACTGTCGGATCTGAGTTTTCACGATGTAACTCAAATCCGATGGTATATTCTAACATAGAAGAAAACCACAGAAATAAGATAATAATGCACTTATTAACCGCTACAGGACCGCCGTACGCAGGATTGCGTCCTGCTGGCGGCCCTGCTCTTCTGGGTGGACGCATATACGCGTCCTCCCGCGAGAGCAGAGATTTCCTGTGAACGCGCGCACACAGGCGCGCGCGCGCTCACAGGAACGGAAGATAAGCAAGTGGATCTCCAGCCTGCCAGCGGCGATCGCTCGCTGGCAGGCTGGAGATGTGATTTTTTTAACCCCTAACAGGTATATTAGACGCTGTTTTGATAATAGCGTCTAATATACCTGCTACCTGGTCCTCTGGTGGTCCCTTTTGTTTGGATCGACCACCAGAGGACTCAGGCAGCTCAGTAAAGTAGCACCAAACACCACTACACTACACTACACTACACCCCCCCCCTGTCACTTATTAACCCTTTATGAACCACTGATCACCCCAGATCACCCCATACAGACTCCCTGATCACCCCCCTGTCATTGATCACCCCCCTGTCATTGATCACCCCCTTGTAAGGCTCCATTCAGACGTCCGTATGATTTTTACGGATCCACTGATACATGGATCGGATCCGCAAAACACATACGGACGTCTGAATGGAGCCTTACAGGGGGGTGATCAATGACAAGGGGGTGATCACCCATATAGACTTCCTGATCACCCCCCTGTCATTGATCACCCCCCTGTAAGGCTCCATTCAGACGTCCGTATGATTTTTACGGATCCACGGATACACGGATCGGATCCGCAAAACGCATACGGACGTCTGAATGGAGCCTTACAGGGGGGTGATCAATGACAAGGGGGTGATCACGCATATAGACTTCCTGATCACTTCCCTGTCATTGATCACCCCCCTGTCATTGATCATCCCCCTGTAAGGCTCCATTCAGACATCCGTATGATTTTTACGGATCCATGGATACATGGATCGGATCCACAAAACCCATACGGACGTCTGAATGGAGCCTTACAGGGGGGTGATCAATGACAGGGGGGTGATCACCTCATATACACTCCCTGATCACCCCCGTCATTGATCACCCCCCTGTAAGGCTCCATTCAGACGTCCGTATGTGTTTTGCGGATCCGATCCATGGATCCGTAAAAATCATACGGACGTCTGAATGGAGCCTTACAGGGGGGTGATCAATGACAAGGGGGTGATCAATGACAGGGGGGTGATCAGGGAATCTATATGGGTGATCACCTCCCTGTCATTGATCACCCCCCTGTAAGGCTCCATTCAGACGTCCGTATGTGTTTTGCGGATCCGATCCATGTATCCGTGGATCCGTAAAAATCATATGGATGTCTGAATGGAGCCTTACAGGGGGGTGATCAATGACAGGGGGGTGATCAGGGAGTCTATATGGGTGATCACCCCCCTGTCATTGATCACCCCCCTGTCATTGATCACCCCCTGTAAGGCTCCATTCAGACATTTTTTTGGCCCAAGTTAGCGGAAATATATATATTTTTTTATTTATTTTTTTCTTACAAAGTCTCATATTCCACTAACTTGTGTCAAAAAATAAAATCTCACATGAACTCAACATACCCCTCACGGAATCCAAATGCGTAACATTTTTTAGCCATTTTTATTCCAGACTTCTTCTCACTCTTTAGGGCCCCTAAAAAGCCAGGGCAGTATAAATACCCCACATGTGACCCCATTTCGGAAAGAAGACACCACAAGGTATTCCGTGAGGGGCATATTGAGTCCATGAAAGATTGAAATTTTTGTCCCAAGTTAGCGGAAAGTGAGACTTTGTGAGAAAAAAAAAAAAAAAAAATTTCCGCTAACTTATGCAAAAAAAATAAAAATTCTATGAACTCGCCATGCCCCTCATTGAATACCTTGGGGTGTCTTCTTTCCAAAGTGGGGTCACATGTGGGGTATTTATACTGCCCTGGCTTTTTAGGGGCCCTAAAGCGTGAGAAGAAGTCTGGGATCCAAATGTCTAAAAATGCCCTCCTAAAAGGAATTTGGGCCGCTTTGCGCATCTAGTCTGCAAAAAAGTGTCACACATGTGGTATCGCCGTACTCAGGAGAAGTTGGGGAATGTGTTTTGGGGTGTCATTTTACATATACCCATGCTGGGTGAGATAAATATCTTGGTCAAATGCCAACTTTGTATAAAAAAATGGGAAAAGTTGTCTTTTGCCGAGATATTTCTCTCACCCAGCATGGGTATATGTAAAATGACACCTCAAAACACATTCCCCAACTTCTCCTGAGTACGGCGATACCAGATGTGTGACACTTTTTTACAGCCTAGGTGGGCAAAGGGGCACACATTCCAAAGTGCACCTTTCGGATTTCACCGTTCATTTTTTACAGATTTTGATTGCAAACTTCTTCTCACACATCTGGGCCCCTAAAATGCCAGGGCAGTATAACTACCCCACAAGTGACCCCATTTTGGAAAGAAGACACCCCAAGGTATTTTGTGATGGGCATAGTGAGGTCATGGAAGTTTTTATTTTTTGTCACAAGTTAGTGGAATATGAGACTTTGTAAGAAAAAAAATAATAATATTTTCATAATTTTCCGCTAACTTGTGACAAAAAATAAAAAGTTCTATGAACTCACTATGCCCATCAGTGAATACCTTAGGGTGTCTACTTTCCGAAATGGGGTCATTTGTGGGGTGTTTGTACTGTCTGGGCATTGTAGAACCTCAGGAAACATGACAGGTGCTCAGAAAGTCAGAGCTGCTTCAAAAAGCGGAAATTCACATTTTTGTACCATAGTTTGTAAATGCTATAACTTTTACCCAAACCATTTTTTTTATCAAAGACATGTAGAACAATAAATTTAGCGAAAAATTTATATATGGATGTTGGTTTTTTTGGAAACTTTTACAACTGAAAGTGAAAAATGTCATTTTTTTGCAAAAAAATCATTAAATTTTGATTAATAACAAAAAAAGTAAAAATGTCAGCAGCAATGAAATACCACCAAAAGAAAGCTCTATTAGTGAGAAGAAAAGGAGGCAAAATTCATTTGGGTGGTAAGTTGCATGACCGAGCAATAAACGGTGAAAGTAGTGTAGTGCAGAAGTGTAAAAAGTGGCCTGGTCATTAAGGGGGTTTCAGCTAGCGGGGTTGAAGTGGTTAAAGTAGATGCAAGCACTATACACTCACCTAATGAATTATTAGGAACACCATACTAATACGGTGTTGGACCCCCTTTTGCCTTCGGAATTGCCTTAATTCTACGTGGCATTGATTCCACAAGGTGCTGATAGCATTCTTTAGAAATGTTGGCCCATATTGATAGGATAGCATCTTGCAGTTGATGGAGATTTGAGGGATGCACATCCAGGGCACGAAGCTCCCGTTCCACCACATCCCAAAGATGCTCTATTGGGTTGAGATCTGGTGACTGTGGGGGCCATTTTAGTACAGTGAACTCATTGTCATGTTCAAGAAACCAATTTGAAATGATTCGAGCTTTGTGACATGGTGCATTATCCTGCTGGAAGTAGCCATCAGAGGATGGGTACATGGTGGTCATGAAGGGATGGACATGGTCAGAAACAATGCTCAGGTAGCCCGTGGCATTTAAACGATGGCCAATTGGCACTAAGGGGCCTAAAGTGTGCCCAGAAAACACCCCCCACACCATTACACCACCACCACCAGCCTGCACAGTGGTAACAAGGCATGATGGATACATGTTCTCATTCTGTTTACGCCAAACTCGGACTCTACCATTTGAATTTCTCAACAGAAATCGAGACTCATCAGACCAGGCAACATTTTTCCAGTCTTTAACAGTCCAATTTTGGTGAGCTCGTGCAAATTGTAGCCTCTTTTTCCTATTTGTAGTGGAGATGAGTGGTGGGGTCTTCTGCTGTTGTAGCCCATCCACCTCAAGGTTGTGCGTGTTTGGCTTCACAAATGCTTTGCTGCAGACCTCGGTTGTAACGAGTGGTTATTTCAGTCAACTTTGCTCTTCTATCAGCTTGAATCAGTCGCCCATTCTCCTCTGACCTCTAGCATCAACAAGGCATTTTCGCCCACAGGACTGCCGCATACTGGAGGTTTTTCCCTTTTCACACCATTCTTTGTAAACCCTAGAAATGGTTGTGCGTGAAAATCCCAGTAACTGAGCAGATTGTGAAATACTCAGACCGGCCCGTCTGGCACCAACAACCATGCCACGCTCAAAATTGCTTAAATCACCTTTCTTTCCCATTCTGACATTCAGTTTGGAGTTCAGGAGATTGTCTTGACCAGGACCACAACCCTACATGCATCGAAGCAACTGCCATGTGATTGGGTGACTAGATAATCGCATTAATGAGAAATAGAACAGGTGTTCCTAATAACTCTTTAGGTGAGTGTATATGGACAAAGTCCTCACTCTGATATGATAATATCTGAGACACTTAGTCAATATATTTTGATCAAAACACATCTAAGCCCGCCTACCGAACGCCAAGGTGGTCTCAGGTCAGGCGGGTCCTACGCTAAACCTACCTAAGCCGTTGGGCTTCTATGTTCAGGAGCGCAGATGCCGCACATATGGTGTGCTGCTCCTAGTCACCTCCATGTGCATCAAGCAACCAATGGGAGGAGGAGCAAGCACAGCCATATGTACCACCTAATTAAGGCGCTCTATTGGATAGAGGAGGGGCCAAAAGTGCAGTGGAATGCTACTCCCAAGATAATAGGTGCGCATTCACACTTGAAGGTGCCACTCCCTCAAGCAAATACTACATAGACAAAAACAATTCCACAGAAAAAACTAAGATAAAAACATCCTGCACGATATGATATACAAACCGGATTCCCAAAAAGTTGGGACACTAAACAAATTGTGAATAAAAACTGAATGTAATGATGTGGAGAGGACAAATGTCAATATTTTATTTGTAATAGAACGTAGATGACAGATCAAACGTTTAATCCGAGTAAATGTATCATTTTAAAGGAAAAATACATTGATTCAAATTTTCACGGTGTCAACAAATCCCCAAAAAGTTGGGACAAGTAGCAATAAGAGGCTGGAAAAAGTAAATTTGAGCATAACGAAGAGCTGGAAGACCAATTAACACTAATTAGGTCAAGTGGCAACATGATTGGGTATAAAAAGAGCTTCTCGAAGTGGCAGTGTCTCTCAGAAGCCAAGATGGGTAGAGGATAGAGTTGAGCGAACACCTGGATGTTCGGGTTCGAGAAGTTCGGCCGAACATCCCGGAAATGTTCGGGTTCGGGATCCGAACCCGATCCGAACTTCGTCCCGAACCCGAACCCCATTGAAGTCAATGGGGACCCGAACTTTTCGGCACTAAAAAGGCTGTAAAACAGCCCAGGAAAGAGCTAGAGGGCTGCAAAAGGCAGCAACATGTAGGTAAATCCCCTGCAAACAAATGTGGATAGGGAAATGAATTAAAATAAAAATTAAATAAATAAAAATTAACCAAAATCAATTGGAGAGAGGTCCCATAGCAGAGAATCTGGCTTCACGTCACCCACCACTGTAAGAGTCCATTTTCATAAATTTAGGCCCAGCACCCAGGCAGAGGAGAGAGGTCCCGTAACAGAGAATCTGGCTTCATGTCAGCAGAGAATTAGTCTGCATGTCATAGCAGAGAATGAGGCTTCACGTCAGCCACCACTGCAACAGTCCATTGGCATATATTTAGGCCCAGCACACACACAGGCAGAGGAGAGAGGTCCCGTAACAGAGAATCTGTCTTCATGTCAGCAGAGAATTAGTCTGCATGTCATAGCAGAGAATGAGGCTTCACGTCAGCCACCACTGCAACAGTCCATTGGCATATATTTAGGCCCAGCACCCAGGCAGAGGAGGGAGGTCCCGTAACAGAGAATCTGGCTTCATGTCAGCAGAGAATCAGTCTGCATGTCATAGCAGAGAATGAGGCTTCACGTCAGCCACCACTGCAACAGTCCATTGGCATATATTTAGGCCCAGCACACACACAGGCAGAGGAGAGAGGTCCCGTAACAGAGAATCTGTCTTCATGTCAGCAGAGAATTAGTCTGCATGTCATAGCAGAGAATGAGGCTTCACGTCAGCCACCACTGCAACAGTCCATTGGCATATATTTAGGCCCAGCACCCAGGCAGAGGAGGGAGGTCCCGTAACAGAGAATCTGGCTTCATGTCAGCAGAGAATCAGTCTGCATGTCATAGCAGAGAATGAGACTTCACGTCAGCCACCACTGCAACAGTCCATTGGCATATATTTAGGCCCAGCACCCAGGCAGAGGAGGGAGGTCTCGTAACAGAGAATCTGGCTTCATGTCAGCAGAGAATCAGTCTGCATGTCATAGCAGAGAATGAGGCTTCACGTCAGCCACCACTGCAACAGTCCATTGGCATATATTTAGGCCCAGCACACACACAGGCAGAGGAGAGAGGTCCCGTAACAGAGAATCTGGCTTCATGTCAGCAGAGAATCAGTCTGCATGTCATAGCAGAGAATGAGGCTTCACGTCAGCCACCACTGCAACAGTCCATTGGCATATATTTAGGCCCAGCACACACACAGGCAGAGGAGGGAGGTCCCGTAACAGAGAATCTGGCTTCATGTCAGCAGAGAATCAGTCTGCATGTCATAGCAGAGAATGAGGCTTCACGTCAGCCACCACTGCAACAGTCCATTGGCATATATTTAGGCCCAGCACACACACAGGCAGAGGAGAGAGGTCCCGTAACAGAGAATCTGGCTTCCTGTCAGCAGAGAATCAGTCTGCATGTCATAGCAGAGAATGAGGCTTCACGTCAGCCACCACTGCAACAGTCCATTGGCATATATTTAGGCCCAGCACCCAGGCAGAGGAGGGAGGTCCCGTAACAGAGAATCTGTCTTCATGTCAGCAGAGAATCAGTCTGCATGTCATAGCAGAGAATGAGGCTTCACGTCAGCCACCACTGCAACAGTCCATTGGCATATATTTAGGCCCAGCACACACACAGGCAGAGGAGAGAGGTCCCGTAACAGAGAATCTGTCTTCATGTCAGCAGAGAATTAGTCTGCATGTCATAGCAGAGAATGAGGCTTCACGTCAGCCACCACTGCAACAGTCCATTGGCATATATTTAGGCCCAGCACCCAGGCAGAGGAGGGAGGTCCCGTAACAGAGAATCTGGCTTCATGTCAGCAGAGAATCAGTCTGCATGTCATAGCAGAGAATGAGACTTCACGTCAGCCACCACTGCAACAGTCCATTGGCATATATTTAGGCCCAGCACCCAGGCAGAGGAGGGAGGTCTCGTAACAGAGAATCTGGCTTCATGTCAGCAGAGAATCAGTCTGCATGTCATAGCAGAGAATGAGGCTTCACGTCAGCCACCACTGCAACAGTCCATTGGCATATATTTAGGCCCAGCACACACACAGGCAGAGGAGAGAGGTCCCGTAACAGAGAATCTGGCTTCATGTCAGCAGAGAATCAGTCTGCATGTCATAGCAGAGAATGAGGCTTCACGTCAGCCACCACTGCAACAGTCCATTGGCATATATTTAGGCCCAGCACCCAGGCAGAGGAGGGAGGTCCCGTAACAGAGAATCTGGCTTCATGTCAGCAGAGAATCAGTCTGCATGTCATAGCAGAGAATGAGGCTTCACGTCAGCCACCACTGCAACAGTCCATTGGCATATATTTAGGCCCAGCACCCAGGCAGAGGAGGGAGGTCCCGTAACAGAGAATCTGTCTTCATGTCAGCAGAGAATCAGTCTGCATGTCATAGCAGAGAATGAGGCTTCACGTCAGCCACCACTGCAACAGTCCATTGGCATATATTTAGGCCCAGCACCCAGGCAGAGGAGGGAGGTCCCGTAACAGAGAATCTGGCTTCATGTCAGCAGAGAATCAGTCTGCATGTCATAGCAGAGAATGAGGCTTCACGTCAGCCACCACTGCAACAGTCCATTGGCATATATTTAGGCCCAGCACACACACAGGCAGAGGAGAGAGGTCCCGTAACAGAGAATCTGGCTTCATGTCAGCAGAGAATCAGTCTGCATGTCATAGCAGAGAATGAGGCTTCACGTCAGCCACCACTGCAACAGTCCATTGGCATATATTTAGGCCCAGCACACACACAGGCAGAGGAGAGAGGTCCCGTAACAGAGAATCTGGCTTCATGTCAGCAGAGAATCAGTCTGCATGTCATAGCAGAGAATGAGGCTTCACGTCAGCCACCACTGCAACAGTCCATTGGCATATATTTAGGCCCAGCACACACACAGGCAGAGGAGAGAGGTCCCGTAACAGACAATCTGGCTTCATGTCACCAGAGAATCATTCTGCATGTCATAGCAGAGAATCAGGCTTCACGTCACCCAACATTGGAACAGTCCATTGGCATATATTTAGGCCCCGGCACCCAGACACAGGAGAGGTTCATTCAACTTTGGGTAGCCTCGCAATATAATGGTAAAATGAAAATAAAAATAGGATTGAATGAGGAAGTGCCCTGGAGTCCAATAATATATGGTTAAGGGGAGGTAGTTAATGTCTAATCTGGACAAGGGACGGACAGATCCTGTGGGATCCATGCCTGGTTCATTTTTATGAACGTCAGCTTGTCCACATTGGCTGTAGACAGGCGGCTGCGTTTGTCTGTAATGACGCCCCCTGCCGTGCTGAATACACGTTCAGACAAAACGCTGGCCACCGGGCAGGCCAGCACCTCCAAGGCATAAAAGGCTAGCTCTGGCCACGTGGACAATTTAGAGACCCAGAAGTTTAATGTGGCCGAACCATCAGTCATTACGTGGAGGGGTGTGCACACGTACTGTTCCACCATGTTAGTGAAATGTTGCCTCCTGCTAACACGTTGCCTATCAGGTGGTGGTGCAGTTAGCTGTGGCGTGTTGACAAAAGTTTTCCACATCTCTGCCATGCTAACCCTGCCCTCAAAGGAGCTGGCATTGACACAGCTGCCTTGGCGACCTCTTGCTCCTCCTCTGCCTTGGCCTTGGGCTTCCACTTGTTCCCCTGTGACATTTGGGAATGCTCTCAGTAGCGCGTCTACCAACGTGCGCTTGTACTCGCGCATCTTCCTATCACGCTCCAGTGCAGGAAGTAAGGTGGGCACATTGTCTTTGTAGCGTGGATCCAGCAGGGTGGCAACCCAGTAGTCCGCACAGGTTAAAATGTGGGCAACTCTGCTGTCGTTGCGCAGGCACTGCAGCATGTAGTCGCTCATGTGTGCCAGGCTGCCCAGGGGTAAGGACAAGCTGTCCTCTGTGGGAGGCGTATCGTCATCGTCCTGCCTTTCCCCCCAGCCACGCACCAGTGATGGACCCGAGCTGCGTTGGGTGCCACCCCGCTGTGACCATGCTTCATCCTCATCCTCCTCCACCTCCTCCTCATCCTCGTCCTCCTCGTCCTCCAGTAGTGGGCCCTGTCTGGCCACATTTGTACCTGGCCTCTGCTGTTGCCAAAAACCTCCCTCTGAGTCACTTCGAAGAGACTGGCCTGAAAGTGCTAAAAATGACCCCTTTTCCTCCTCCTCCTCCTCCTCCTCCTCCTCCTGGGCCACCTCCTCTTGCATCATCGCCCTAAGTGTTTTCTCAAGGAGACATAGAAGTGGTATTGTAACGCTGATAACGGCGTCATCGCCACTGGCCATGTTGGTGGAGTACTCGAAACAGCGCAACAGGGCACACAGGTCTCGCATGGAGGCCCAGTCATTGGTGGTGAAGTGGTGCTGTTCTGTAGTGCGACTGACCCGTGCGTGCTGCAGCTGAAACTCCACTATGGCCTGCTGCTGCTCGCACAGTCTGTCCAGCATGTGCAAGGTGGAGTTCCACCTGGTGGGCACGTCGCATATGAGGCGGTGAGCGGGAAGGCCGAAGTTACGCTGTAGCGCAGACAGGCGAGCAGCAGCAGGATGTGAACGCCGGAAGCGCGAACAGACGGCCCGCACTTTATGCAGCAGCTCTGACATGTCGGGGTAGTTGTGAATGAACTTCTGCACCACCAAATTCAGCACATGCGCCAAGCAAGGGATGTGCGTCAAATTGGCTAGTCCCAGAGCTGCAACGAGATTTCGCCCATTATCGCACACCGCCAGGCCGGGCTTGAGGCTCACCGGCAGCAACCACTCGTCGGTCTGTTGTTCTATACCCCGCCACAACTCCTGTGCGGTGTGGGGCCTGTCCCCCAAACATATGAGTTTCAGAATGGCCTGCTGACGTTTACCCCGGGCTGTGCTGAAGTTGGTGGTGAAGGTGTGTGGCTGACTGGATGAGCAGGTGGAAGAAGAGGAGGAGGAAGCCGAGAAGGAGGAGGTGGCAACAGGAGGCAAAGAATGTTGCCCTGCGATCCTTGGCGGCAGAAGGACGTGCGCCAAACAGCTCTCCGCCTGGGGCCCAGCTGCCACTACATTTACCCAGTGTGCAGTTAGGGAGATATAGCGTCCCTGGCCGTGCTTACTGGTCCACGTATCTGTGGTTAGGTGGACCTTGCCACAGATGGCGTTGCGCAGTGCACACTTGATTTTATCGGATACTTGGTTGTGCAGGGAAGGCACGGCTCTCTTGGAGAAGTAGTGGCGGCTGGGAACAACATACTGTGGGACAGCAAGCGACATGAGCTGTTTGAAGCTGTCTGTGTCCACCAGCCTAAATGACAACATTTCATAGGCCAGTAGTTTAGAAATGCTGGCATTCAGGGCCAGGGATCGAGGGTGGCTAGGTGGGAATTTACGCTTTCTCTCAAATGTTTGTGAGATGGAGAGCTGAACGCTGCCGTGTGACATGGTTGAGACGCTTGGTGACGGAGGTGGTAATGGTGGTGTTGGTGGTACATCCCCTGTTTGCTGGGCGGCAGGTGCCAACGTTCCTCCAGAGGCGGAGGAAGAGGCCGAGGCGGCAGCAGCAGAAGAGGTAGCAGGGGGAGCCTGAGTGACTTCCTTGGTTTTAAGGTGTTTACTCCACTGCAGTTCATGCTTTGCATGCAGGTGCCTGGTCATGCAGGTTGTGCTCAGGTTCAGAACGTTAATGCCTCGCTTAAGGCTCTGATGGCACAGCGTGCAAACCACTCGGGTCTTGTCGTCAGCACATTGTTTGAAGAAGTGCCATGCCAGGGAACTCCTTGAAGCTGCCTTTGGGGTGCTCGGTCCCAGATGGCGGCGGGCAGTAGCAGGCGGAGTCTCTTGGCGGCGGGTGTTCTGCTTTTGCCCACTGCTCCCTCTTTTGCTACGCTGTTGGCTCGGTCTCACCACTGCCTCTTCCTCCGAACTGTGAAAGTCAGTGGCACGACCTTCATTCCATGTGGGGTCTAGGACCTCATGATCCCCTGCATCGTCTTCCACCCAGTCTTGATCCCTGACCTCCTGTTCAGTCTGCACACTGCAGAAAGACGCAGCAGTTGGCACCTGTGTTTCGTCATCATCAGAGACATGCTGAGGTGGTATTCCCATGTCCTCATCATCAGGAAACATAAGTGGTTGTGCGTCAGTGCATTCTATATCTTTCACCGCTGGGGAAGGGCTAGGTGGATGCCCTTGGGAAACCCTGCCAGCGGAGTCTTCAAACAGCATAAGAGACTGCTGCATAACTTGAGGCTGAGACAGTTTCCCTGGTATGCATGGGGGTGATGTGACAGACTGATGGGGTTGGTTTTCAGGCGCCATCTGTGCGCTTTCTGCAGAAGACTGGGTGGGAGATAATGTGAACGTGCTGGATCCACTGTCGGCCACCCAATTGACTAATGCCTGTACCTGCTCAGGCCTTACCATCCTTAGAACGGCATTGGGCCCCACCATATATCGCTGTAAATTCTGGCGGCTACTGGGACCTGAGGTAGTTGGTACACTAGGACGTGTGGATGTGGCAGAACGGCCACGTCCTCTCCCAGCACCAGAGGATCCACTAACACCACCACGACCATGTCCGCGTCCCTTACTAGATGTTTTCCTCATTGTTATCGTTCACCACAACAACAAAAATATTATTTGGCCCAATGTATTGTATTCAAATTCAGCTGGATATAAATTTGAGGCCTAGTATTTAGGCGCTGGGTGACAGGTATGGGTTTAGTGACAGAATTAGACTTGGAAATGCACAGAAGCGTGTGTGTGAAGTTATTCTGAATGACCCTATGTGCACCTTCAATATGATCTACCCTTTTAGGGATAGATTTCAAATAGCTCTGATATAGCAGAAACCACTAAATTATGAAATTGCTAAATTGGGAATTGTATTTCAACCCAGAACAAAAAATGTGCTTTGACGGACACTAAATAACTTTCCCAGCCACAACAGGACAGCGGTAACGAGAGATTTAGCAGGATATAAATTTGAGGCCTAGTATTTAGGCGCTGGGTGACAGGTATGGGTTTAGTGACAGAATTAGACTTGGAAATACACAGTAGCGGGTCTGTGTGAAGTTATTCTGAATGACCCAATGTGCACCTTGAATATTATATACCCTTTTAGGGATAGATTTCAAATAGCTCTGATATAGCAGAAACCACTAAATTATGAAATTGCTAAATTGGGAATTGTATTTCAACCCAGAACAAAAAATGTGCTTGAACGGACACTAAATAACTTTCCCAGCCACAACAGGACAGCGGTAACGAGAGATTTAGCGGGATATAAATTTGAGGCCTAGTATTTAGGCGCTGGGTGACAGGTATGGGTTTAGTGACAGAATTAGACTTGGAAATGCACAGTAGCGGGTGTGTGTGAAGTTATTCTGAATGACCCTATGTGCACCTTGAATATTATATACCCTTTTAGGGATAGATTTCAAATAGCTCTGATATAGCAGAAACCACTAAATTATGAAATTGCTAAATTGGGAATTGTATTTCAACCCAGAACAAAAAATGTGCTTTGACGGACACTTAATAACTTGCCCAGCAACAACAGTACAGCGGTAACGAGAGATTTAGCGGGATATAAATTTGAGGCCTAGTATTTAGGCGCTGGGTGACCGGTATGGATTTAGTGACAGAATTAGACTGGGATATGCACAGTAGCGTGTGTGTGAAGTTATTCTGAATGACCCTATGTGCACCTTGAATATTATATACCCTTTTAGGGATAGATTTCAAATAGCTTTGGTATAGCAGGAACCACTAAATTATGAAATTGCTAAATTGGGAATTGTACTTCAACCCAGAACAAAAAATGTGCTTTGACGGACACTAAATAACTTTCCCAGCCACAACAGGACAGCGGTAACGAGAGATTTAGCGGGATATAAATTTGAGGCCTAGTATTTAGGCGCTGGGTGACCGGTATGGATTTAGTGACAGAATTAGACTGGGATATGGCCAAAAAATAACCACACTATTGCTGGTTA
Source organism: Bufo gargarizans (assembly GCF_014858855.1). NCBI lineage: Eukaryota > Metazoa > Chordata > Amphibia > Anura > Bufonidae > Bufo > Bufo gargarizans. Next base: position 381,789,267 of record NC_058085.1, read on the forward strand.
AATGCACTTGGTGACGGGCGCAGCTTGCCCCTGATTTAGTATATGGCCAAAAAATGAACAGACTATTGCTGGTTAAATGCACTTGGTGTGATAGCTTGACCAACCACACTACTGAGGGTTAAATGCACTTGGTGACGGGCGCAGCTTGCCCCTGATGTAGTATATGGCCAAAAAATGAACAGACTATTGCTGGTTAAATGCACTTGGTGTCACAGCTTGACGAACCACACTACTGAGGGTTAAATGCACTTGGTGACGGGCGCAGCTTGCCCCTGATGTAGTATATGGCCAAAAAATAAACAGACTATTGCTGGTTAAATGCACTTGGTGTGACAGCTTCACCCTGATGTAGGCTTTAGCCAAAAAACAACCACACCATTGAGGGTTAAATGCACTTGGTGACAGGCGCAGCTTGCCCCTGATTTAGTATATGGCCAAAAAATGAACAGACTATTGCTGGTTAAATGCACTTGGTGTGACAGCTTCACCCTGATGTAGGCTTTAGCCAAAAAACAACCACACCATTGAGGGTTAAATGCACTTGGTGACGGGCGCAGCTTGCCCCTGATGTAGTATATGGCCAAAAAATAAACAGACTATTGCTGGTTAAATGCACTTGGTGTGACAGCTTCACCCTGATGTAGGCTTTAGCCAAAAAACAACCACACCATTGAGGGTTAAATGCACTTGGTGACAGGCGCAGCTTGCCCCTGATGTAGTATATGGCCAAAAAATAAACAGACTATTGCTGGTTAAATGCACTTGGTGTGACAGCTTCACCTGGTGGACACCTGACCATATGGGGAGGGTGTACAGGGACTGTGGGTCCCCCTTCCCCTTTTCCTAGGTCCCCTATCCTTGTTATAGGGCCCCATTCGTTTGGGTTAAGGTTCTGGGGCGTTGGGGGTTAATGGTTGCATCCTGCCGGCAGGAAGGGGCGTGCTGCTGAGTGCCCCTTTATAAGGCTCTGCGTCCCCTCCCTCTTCCTCTTTGCAGAAGCGCTGTGTCCCTCCCTCCCTCCCTCCCTATTGTTTGGATACGAGGTTTCTGTTGGTGGGTTTTTTGGTCATGTAGGTCTTGTTAATTGGGGCATCCTATTAAGTCACAGCTGGCGGCTGGTAAACAGAAGTTGGTTACTGAGCAGGTGAACTGGCGTCATCCGCCCGCTGGGAGCCCAGCGGCTGGCGGATCGCATGGGCTCAGCTATGGTTATGCCGTTTAAAGAATTAGCTGTGGCCGACTACCACCCAACAAAATTGTTAAATAAAAGTTATAAACGTGACAAGGTTGTCTGTGTTATTTGTGGTGGGAGGGCATGTTGGGGCCAAGGGTTAGATGGTTCCCTCACCCCCCTTCTCCTTTCCTGAAAGTGACTACCAACAGTCCTGATGTAGGCTTTAGCCAAAAAACAACCACACCATTGAGGGTTAAATGCACTTGGTCGCAGCTTGGATGCACTTGGTCGCAGCACCGCACAAGACACAAAATGGCCGCCGATCACCCCAGAAAAAAGTGACTGACAAACGGTCTGGGCAGCCTAAAAACAGTGAGTGAGCATTTGAATTTCAGCAGCTCAATGATGCACAGCTGCAGATCGATCGATTAATCAAGTGAAGTCCTTTGGAGGAGTTAATCTGCCTAATCTCGCCCTACTGTCGCATCCGCAACCTCTCCCTACGCTAATCAGAGCAGAGTGACGGGCGGCGCTATGTGACTCCAGCTTAAATAGAGGCTGGGTCACATGGTGCTCTGGCCAATCACAGCCATGCCAATAGTAGGCATGGCTGTGACGGCCTCTTGGGGCAAGTAGTATGACGCTTGTTGATTGGCTGCTTTGCAGCCTTTCAAAAAGCGCCAAGAAAGCGTCACAAAAGCGCCAAGAAAGCGACGAACACCGAACCCGAACCCGGACTTTTACGAAAATGTCCGGGTTCGGGTCCGTGTCACGGACACCCCAAAATTCGGTACGAACCCGAACTATACAGTTCGAGTTCGCTCATCCCTAGTAGAGGATCACCAATTCCCACAATGTTGCGCAGAAAGATAGTGGAGCAATATCAGAAAGGTGTTACCCAGCAAAAAATTGCAAAGACTTTGCATCTATCATCATCAACTGTGCATAACATCATCCGAAGATTCAGAGAATCTGGAACAATCTCTGTGTGTAAGGGTCAAGGCCGTAAAACCATACTGGATGCCCGTGATCTCCGGGCCCTTGAACGACACTGCACCACAAACAGGAATGCTACTGTAAAGGAAATCACAGAATGGGCTCAGGAATACTTCCAGAAACCATTGTCAGGGAACACAATCCACCGTGCCATCCGCCGTTGCCAGCTGAAACTCTACAGTGCAAAAAAGAAGCCATTTCTAAGCAAGATCCACAAGGTCAGGTGTTTTCACTGGGCCAGGGATCATTTAAATTGGAGTGTGGCAAAATGGAAGACTGTTCTGTGGTCAGACGAGTCACGATTCGAAGTTCTTTTTGGAAATCTGGGACGCCATGTCATCCGGACCAAAGAGGACAAGGACAACCCAAGTTGTTATCAACGCTCAGTTCAGAAGCCTGCATCTCTGATGGTATGGGGTTCCATGAGTGCGTGTGGCATGGGCAGCTTGCATGTCTGGAAAGGCACCATCAATGCAGAAAAATATATTCAGGTTCTAGAACAACATATGCTCTCATCCAGACATCATCTCTTTCAGGGAAGACCCTGCATTTTTCAACAAGATAATGCCAGACTACATTCTGCATCAATCACAACATCATGGCTGCGTAGGAGAAGGATCCGGGGACTGAAATGGCCAGTCTGCAGTCCAGATCTTTCACCTATAGAGAACATTTGGCGCATCATAAAGAGGAAGGTGCAACAAAGAAGGCCCAAGACGATTGAACAGGCCTGTATTAGACAAGAATGGGAGAGCATTCCTATTTCTAAACTTGAGAAACTGGTCTCCTCGGTCCCCAGACGTCTGTTGAGTGTTGTAAGAAGAAGGGGAGATGCCACACAGTGGTGAAAATGGCCTTGTCCCAACTTTTTGGGGATTTGTTGACACCATGAAATTCTGATTCAACATATTTTTCCCTTAAAATGGTACATTTTCTCAGTTTAAACTTTTGTTACGTGATTTATGTTCTATTCTGAATACAATATTAGAAGTTGGCACCTCCACATCATTGCATTCAATATTTATTCACGATTTGTATAGTGTCCCAACTTTTTTGGAATCCAGTTTGTACAAATGTGCAGATGTCCCTGGCCATATTATTGAAGAAAACCACAGAAATAAGATAATGCACTTATTAAAGTAGATGCAAGCACTATATATGGACAAAGTCCTCACTCTGATATGATAATATCTGAGACACTTAGTCAATATATTTTGATCAAAACACATCTAAGCCCGCCTACCGAACGCCAAGGTGGTCTCAGGTCAGGCGGGTCCTATGCTAAACCTACCTAAGCCGTTGGGGTTCTATGTTCAGGAGCGCAAACGCCGCACATATGGTGTGCTGCTCCTAGTCAGTAATTAGGTGGTACATATGGCTGTGCTTGCTCCTCCTCCTATTGGTTGCTTGATGCACATGGAGGTTACTAGGAGCAGCACACCATATGTGCGGCGTCTGCACTCCTGAACATAGAAGCCCAATGGCTTAGGTAGGTTTAGCGTAGGACCCGCCTGACCTGAGACCACCTTGGCGTTCGGTAGGCGGGCTTAGATGTGTTTTGATCAAAATATATTGACTAAGTGTCTCAGATATTATCATATCAGAGTGAGGACTTTGTCCATATATAGTGCTTGCATCTACTTTAATAAGTGCATTATTATGTTATTTCTGTGGTTTTCTTTAATAATATGGCCAGGGACATCTGCACATTTGTATATCATATAGTGCAGGATGTTTTTATCTTAGTTTTTTCTGTGGAATTTTTTTTGTCTATATTTTAACAGAGGCGTTCCCATGGTGATGGGGATGCTTCAAGTTAAAATATACCTTTGGATTGGAGAAAACTCTGATAGGGACTCCTGACTTTACATTGAAAGTCAATGGGGGACGGATCCGTTTGCAATTGCACCATATTGTGTCAACGTCAAACGGATCCGTCCCCATTGACTTGCATTGTAAGTCAGGACGGATCCGTTTGGCTCCGCACGGCCAGGCGGACACCAAAACGACTTTTTTTTTAAACTTTCCTTTATATCTGGTGATCCTCCAAAAATCACGCAAGACACACGGAAGAAAAAACGGACACGGATCACGGAACAATGCAACTCCGTTTTGCGGACCATGAAAAAATACTTTTGTGTGCATGAGGCCTTAGTCTATTTTCTAATAGATTGGCAAAGATCTTACAATCTGTGTTTAATAGTGGTATAGGTCTACCGTATATGAATCCACTAATTGTGAATCTTTTTCTGTATTAATGTAAAAACTGCTTCCGTCATAGATAAAGTCTACGACCCAGACCTATTTGCTTCCACAAGAGTTTCATGAAGTAGTGGAAGAAGAGATTTTCTATACCTCCTATATACTTCAAAAGGGAGACCGTGTTATAGGAGCATTCAATTCCTTTTTTTTTTTTTTTTTTTTTTTTTTTATAAGTAACCATTCAAATATCTATTTGTTCAAGGTAATGATCTATCTCCTCTTCTTTATTCATTATATTTGATTTATATAAATTGGTAAAGTAATCAATAAACTCATCCTCTATTATCAGCTGGTCTTGGGATAGTGCTCCTGTTTTTATTTTCACTGCCATAATTTCACTGAAAGATGCTTGATTTTGAATAACTCCTGCTAGATATCTACTGGTTTTACCAGATTCCACAAACTTATTTGTAGGGCTTTATTACTAATATCCTACTATATTCTTCCCTTGCACTTTCCAACCAAACTCATCCTTTATGGCGTAATTCCTATTTTAACACTGTCAGGTTTCTTCACTAAACTAACTCTAATCTCTCATCCAAAACACCATTAAAATCCCCTATGCATATGGTTGGACATCGTTGTAGGGTTTCCATACATTTAAAGGGAACCTGTCACCAGGATTTTGCGCATAGAGCTGGGGACATGGGCTGCTAGATGGCCACTAGCACATCTGCAATACCCAGGTCCCATAGCTCTCTGCGCTTTTATTGTGTTAAAAAACAGTTTTTATCCACATGCAAATGACCTGATATGAGTCCTGTATCCGAAGATGAGTCAGGCGGAAAGGAGCCCAGCACCGCCCCGCGTCCTCCGAATCTCCTCCTTGCTGGCTGACGTCACAGAGCTGGAGCGCCGAAATCTCGCAATGCGCGAGCTAGTGCATGCGTAGTTCGTTCCCTGTGCTGATGCCAGTACAGGGAATGATTACATGATGCCGACACTGCGCATGCGCTAGCTCGCGCATCGTGAGATTTCGGCACTTCAGCTCTGTGACGTCAGACAGCAAGGAGGAGATTCGGAGGACGCGGGGCGGTGCTGGGCTCCTTTCCGCTTGACTCATCGCCGGATACAGGACTTATATCAGGTCATTTGCATATGGATCAAAACAGTTTTTTTAACACAATAAAACCACAGAACTATCAGGACTGGGTATTGCGGATGTGCTAGTGGCCATCTAGCAGCCCATGTCCCCAGCTCTATGCACAAAATCCTGGGGACAGGTTCCCTTTAAATAACAAAACTAACACTGGTGAGGAATAATGGGGAGGGTTGTGGACAAAAGCAAGTATACATACCATTCCTCTCCATTTACTATATAGAAATGATATCTCCCTTCTGTATTTATCTGACTTCATAATTTCCATTTCCACTTTATCATGTATATACACAATTACTCCACGAGAATATGATGAGCAACACAAATTAAATTTATATCTTGCCCATTTTATATATTTTTTTAAACATAGTTACTCTGTTATTAATCACATGCGTCTCCAAAAGACATATGACCATGGGGCAAGTGCAGGGCTGGCTCCAGGTTCATGTGGGCCCTTGGCTGATAAAGCTCAGTAGGCCCCCCACACAGGATAATGACCCCACAGTGGCCCTCCATTCAGAATAACAATCCCCAGTCACCCCCCCATTGAGAATAATGACCCCCAGTGGCACCCACACTGGGGGTTATACTGTATGGGGGTCACTGGGGGTCATTATAATGAGTAAGGGCCCCTCACTAGCTAGAACTGACTGGGTCCCACAGCAAATTTTTGTACGAACCCCCCTCTCCCCTCTGTAGGTTCACATTACGTTTTTCTATCCATTTGATGTATACAAAAAAGGTACTGTATACAAATGTGCAGCAAACCACGTTTTTGGATACTGCAGAGTCCAGTAAAAAATACATACGTTAACATATATGTTTTTTTACTATTAAACTGTATGGTGAAAGGACGCCACTGTACGGCATCAGTCTGAGGCATCTGTTAATGTATACGTTTTTGGTATACATTAAATGGATGGCAAAAATGTGATGTGAATCTAGCCTTAGTGTCAGATTAAGCAATAATACAAAGCCGATCAGAGAGGGGAGGCCGCCATGTACTGACAGCGCGCACAACCTGTGCCTGGTGGTCAGCAATCTGCAACTTTCCCCAACTTATGCCAGGTCTGAAAAAGGTGGCGCGGGCAGGGAAGGGGATACAGTTATTGGATAACACCTCCATACAGTGACCAGATAAAACTGCCATACAGTAACTGGATAAGACCACCATACAGTGACCGGATAAAAAGGTATACGAGGACACAATACAGGGAATGACTAGGGGCACTGTACAGGGTGTGGTAAGAGGGCACAATGCAGGGTATAAATGGGCACAGTACAGGGTGGGGGGCACAGTCACATGACCCTGTGAGGTTAGAAGGCTCTTATGGTGCATGCGGTTTAGACACTACCATAATGAGAGACAGGGGAGTGAGACAGGGGCCCGGGGCCCTAGATGGACAGGAGGGGTAAAGGGCTCTGAGGGACATTCATACAAGAAGTAGTGGCAGGAGGTCTGTGCAGGGCAGCAATAGGAGATAAAAGGGTGGAACAGGAGCTCTGGATACATGAGGGATCTATATGGATGAGTTAGGACAGGGGCAGGTGTCATGAAGAAAAACTGCTTAATGAGGCAGTAAAACAACTAAATAGCATGAAGTTGCTGCTCTACTACAGCATCCAGCAGCAGCTTGAAGTGTTCCCTGCCCCCCCCTCCCCTTCCTGTCCCACAGAGAAAGTCACAGTGCAGACTCGCTCACAGACTTTTCTGCCTCTGTTCACACTTCTGCTCCGCTGGGGTCTCTCTCCTCCTCAGGCAGCATGTCCTGTGTAGAGGGGGCGTGTCTGCTCTGCTGGAGTGTAGAGGGGGCGTGTCTGCTCTGCTGGAGTGTAGAGGGGGCGTGTCTGAAGCTCCACAGCATAGAAGCTTGTAAGGTAGATAGCGGCAGCCGATTCTGCATGCTGCTGAAAAAGACTTTCATGTGACTAAGCTCCCTGCGCTCCAGCAATGAGCGCTTCCATCTGTATTGATGGAAGGGCTCATAGCAGCACAGTGGGCCCCCCCAGGAACAGTGGGCCCCGGAACTTGCCCGGGTATGTCGGGTGCTGACACCGGCCCTGGGCAAATGCCTATTCACCAACATTCTATACAAAAAAATTGCGGACAAGAATAAGACATGTTAAATTTTTTTCCGGAGCTGCGAACCAGAAGATTGGGGCTGCACTCCGGAAATGTAGATGCGGAGAGCACATACTGTAGTGTGCTCTCCGCATCCATTCCCTCCCCATAAAGAATGAATGGGTCCACACCCGTTCCACACAATTCCGTAACGGGTGCGGACAACAATTGCGGATGTGTGAATGGAGCCTTAGGCGGGGTCATACCGGTCGGTTTGTGTTTTTGCTGGCATTTTTCAAAAAGGGAAAAAAAATTGTATAAACAGTCATATAAAATCAATTCATTGAAATAGTTCAGTGATTTCATCAATTATTCCTTGATAATGCAAAATAACCTGTTCGCTACCAGCGGGCTTCATGGCCAGCAGGTTTCTGCTGTTTCAAACAACAGAGACCTGCCGTTAATTACCATAATCAGCAATAATGTCAATCGCGGTAATTAAAGGCTTTAGATGCCATGATCAAGTGAGATCACAGCATCTAAATGGTCAAAGACCCGAAAGCTCGCACTTCTGGGCTTTCTACCGACACCCGGGCTGTGAGCTCTGCGCTGTGATTGGCCAGCGCTGCAGCCTAGGAGAAGGAGACGCCCACAAGACAAGGGCAGACACCACCTACTATAACTTACAAAGCGAAGATACCGGAGGGCATATCGGGAGAACGGAGCAGCGCCCGGGGATAATAGTAAGCTCAGTGAGATCCCCGGGCGCCGCTCTCCATGTCAGCATACTTAGTTCACATTATTTTTACAGGTGAAAGGTCCTCTTTAAATACGACCATTTGGTGCACCAATATTGAATTCAGGCCTACACTGGTTCAGGCTGTGTGAGATACACCCTCTGAATACAGGGGTTTGATTCAGGTATTTGAAATACAGCCATTTTGGGCAAATAAATCTTTAATTTAGGCCTACACTGGTTCAGGCCCTATGAGATACAACCTCTACATACAGGGGTTTAATTCAGGCAATTGAAATACAGCCATTTGAAATACAGCCATTTTGGGCAAAGAAATATTTAATTCAGGCCTACACTGGTTCAGACCGTGTGAGATACACCCTCTACATACAGTGGTTTGATTCAGGCATTTGAAATACCGCCATTTGGTGCACCAATATTGAATTCAGGCCTACACTGGTTCAGGCAGTGTAAGATACACCCTCTACATACAGGGGTTTGATTCAGGCATTTGAAATACAGCAATTTTGGTCACAGAAATCTTTAATTCAGGCCTACACTGGTCCAGACCCTGTGAGATACACCCTCTACATACAGGGGTTTGATTCAGGCATTTGAAATACAGACATTTGATATACTGCCATTTTGGGCAAAGAAATATTTAATTCAGGCCGTGTGAGATACACCCTTTACATACAGGGGTTTGATTAAGGCATTTGAAATACAGCCATTTTGGGCAAAGAAATCTTTAATTGAGGCCCTGACTGGTTCAGGCCGTGTGAAATACAACCTTTACATACTGTCGTTCTATTCTACTATTAATTAAACACCCATTTAGGGAAAAATCGCAAGTACAGGCGATAGTAGAGTGGGTTGCTGACAGTGGATCCAGTTCCTTCACATTGTCTCCCACCCAGTCTCTCGCTGAAAGACCACAGTTGGCACCTGCAGCCGATGTCCATCAGTCTTTCACCTCACCCCCTTGCAAATCAGCCAAGCAGTCTGAGCCCCAAGTCATGCAGCAGTCTCTTCTGCTTTTTGATGACTCTGTTAGCAGGATTTCCCAGGGCCATCCACCTAGCCCTGCCCAAGAAGTGGAAGAGATTGAGTGCACCGATGCCCAACCACTTATCTTTCAAGATGAGTACATGGGAGGACCATCGCAGCATGTCTCAGATGATGACGAAACACAGGTGCCAACTAGAGATGTCGCGAACATAAAATTTTCAGTTCGAACGGCGAACGCGAGTTTCCGCAAATTTTCGCAAACGGGCGAACCGCATAGACTTCAATAGGCAGGTGGATTTTAAAATCTGGCCACAATAGTCATGGAAAAGTTGTTTCAAGGGGACTAACACCTGGACTGTGGCATGCCGGAGGGGGATCCATGGCAAAACTCCCATGGAAAATTACGTAGTTGACACAGAGTCGGGTTTTAATCCATAAAGGGAATAAATCACCTAACAATCCTAAATTGCTTGGAATAACATGCTTTAAAACATCAGGTATGATGTTGTATCGATCAGGTAGTGTAAGGGTTACACCTGCTTCACAGTGACAGACCAAACTATGACAGATCAAACTCCCCGTTTAACGCACCGCAAACAACCGCAAACAGTCCATTTGCACAACCGCAAACTCCCCATTTGCACAAGGTTGGATACCAAGCTAGCCATGTCCCGTTACTTGTCCTCACTGATGTCATTGAAGGTCTCTTCCTCCACCCAGCCACGTACAACACCAAGGGTCCCCGAAAGGTGACAACAAGCTCCCTGGGACGCCTGCTGTGGTTGGTCTTCCACCTCCTCAAAGCCACCTTTCTCCTCTGACTCCTCTTCTTCAGACTCCTCTCTCTGCGTTGCCGCAGGTCTAGCAATCAACGATGAAAAGGATGCTTCTGGTGGTGATGGTGACCACAACTCTTCCTCTTCATGCTCATCTACGGCCTGATCCAAAACTCTTCGCAGGGCACGCTCCAGAAAAACCGCATATGGGATGAGGTCGATGATGTTGCCTTGGGTTTGACTGACCAGGTTTGTCACCTCCGCAAAAGGACGCATGAGCCTACAGCCATTGTGCATGAGCGTTCAGTAACGCGCCCAAAAAATACCCAGCTCCGCAGAGGCTGTCCTCTTTTTTTTTTTTATTAAAAAAATCTGTTCTTACCAGTTCAATCTCTGTTTTGCCCCCTATCAGGGGCCAGTGTATGGAATAGATTTTAGGAACCGGGAGATGGAAAAAGATGCTTGGTTGGTCCTCTTACTTCCAATTTGGGGCACTACGTGTGCGCCGTGCAATGTACTGTGCCACCCTATATGAGTGGTGTGTTAAGTAGTAGTATTCTTATCAGTTTAATCCCTCTTACGTCCCCTATCAGGGGCCGGTGTATGGAATAGATTTTAGGAAGCGGGAGATGGAAAAAGATGCTTGGTCGGTCCTCTTACTTCCAATTTGGGGCACTGCACGTGCTCCGTGCAATGTACTGTGCTACCCTATATGAGTGGTATGTTAAGTAGTACTATTCCTATCAGTTTAATTCCTGTTACGTCCCCTATCAGGGGCCGGTCTATGGAATAGATTTTAGGAACCGGGAGATGGAAAAAGATGATTGGTTGGTCCTCTTACTTCCAATTTGGGGCACAGTGCGTGCGCCATGCAATGTACTGTGCCACCCTATATGAGTGGTGTGTTAAGTAGTACTATTCTTATCAGTTTAATCCCTGTTACGTCCCCTATCAGGGGACGTGTATCCAATAGATTTTAGATAACCGCAAAGAGTTGTCAATAGTTGACACACTCATGACATACATTTTATTCCTCTATGCGTCAATCTTGGTGTAGTGATGACTGTGCTCGTGCGCACGTTTGGGAGATTGCAGGCGATGGCGGTTTTTCAAAGCCTATGGTCGTGCTGAGATAGTTCAGTGACAGTTAAGTGACCCAGAGAAAAATGATTCTGCAGTGTGGGCCCATTGTTGGCCTAGTAGACTTTAATGATCACCTTAGATGATCACAAAGAAAATTTATGTTTTTTCTATGCAAAATTACCCAGCCAATCGCTTTTGGTCTGATGACAATGAAGCAACAACCTTATCATCTGGGGTGTGCCAACATTGCCATTGCCAATGCACTCATAGAGGAGATCGCTTCATTGTGATACACAAGCCCCTTCACCACAACAAGGTAACGATCACGAAGGGGAATTGACACATGTATGTGCCTTTTTTTTGTTTTGTTTTTGAAGCCACAGTGCAGCACCAGAGGCCAGAAAAAATAGGCATGTACACATGCCTGAAAAATTAGGTATTGTTGCCTAATTGATGTTTTTCAGGCAGAAACTGCATTAAAACATTGCGGCTTGAACCCTAGTTGGTGGCGGAGAAGTCACGCAAGTCATCCGGCATGCAGAGATAAGATACAGCAGCGTGTGGACCATTTTAAGCCTAAGGCATCTCATCTCATCAGGCCTTTTTTAGTCAAATGTATCGCCCACTGTCAGTCCCTTCGGGATCCATGACTCATTCATCTTAATAAAGGTGAGGTAATCTAGACTTTTTTGACCTAGGCGACTTCTCTTCTCAGTGACAATACCTCCTGCTGCACTGAAGGTCCTTTCTGACAGGACATTTGAAGCGGGGCAGGCCAGAAGTTCTATTGCAAATTGGGATAGCTCAGGCCACAGGTCAAGCCTGCACTCCCAGTAGTCATGGGGTTCATCGCTCCTCAGAGTGTCGATATCTGCAGTTAAGGCAAGGTAGTCTGCTACCTGTCCGTTGAGTCGTTCTCCGAGGGTGGACCCCGAAGGGCGGTGGCGATGAGTAGGACTTAAAAAGCTCCGCATGTCCTCCATCAACAACACGTCTGTAAAGGGTCCTGTCCTTGCCGGCGTGGTCGTGGTAGGAGGAGGATTACTTTCACCTCTTCCCCTGTTAGATTCCCGTTGTGCTGTTACATCACCCTTATACGCTGTGCAAAGCATACTTTTTAACTTGTTTTGGAACTGCTGCATCCTTTCCGACTTCTGGTAATTCAGTAACATTTCAGGCACTTTCTGCTTATACCGGGGGTCTAGTAGCGTGGCCACCCAGTACAGGTCGTTCTCCTTCAGCCTTTTTATACGAGGGTCCCTCAAAAGGCAAGACAGCATGAAAGACCTCATTTGCACAAGGTTGGATGCCGAGCTACTCGTGTCCCGTTCCACATCCTCACTGATCTCATGGAAGGTCTGTTTATCCCCCCAGCCACGTACAACACCACGGTTACCAGATAGGTGACAACAAGCACCCTGGGATGCCTGCTGTGGTTGGTCTTGCTCCTCCTCAAAGCCACATTCCTCCTCTGACTCCTCTTCCAGCAAGCGATGCTGATAAGGCTGTTTCTGGTGGTGATGGTGACCACAACTCTTCTTCTTCCTCTTCACGCTCATCTACGGCCTGATCCAGCACTCTTTGTAGGGCACGGTCCAGGAAGAAAACAAATGGGATGATGTCGCTGATGGTGCCTTCGGTGCGACTGACTAGGTTTATCACCTCTTCAAAAGGACGCATGAGCCTACAGGCATTGCGCATGAGCGTCCGGTAACGTGGCAAACAAATACCCAGCTCCGCAGAGGCTGTCCTAGCACCCCGGTCATACAAATACTCATTGACGGCTTTTTCTTGTTGGAGCAGGCGGTCGAACATTAGGAGTGTAGAATTCCGTGTCGGGCTGTAGCAAATCAAGCGCCTCACTGGCATGTTGTTTCACCACTGAATATCTTAAAAGTGCGCCATGGCCATGTAGGAACGCCTGAAATGGCCACACACCTTTCTGGCCTGCTTGAGGACGTCCTGTAAGCCGAGGTAGTTATGCACAAAGCGTTGTACGATCAGATTACACACATGTGCCTTGCACGGCACATGTGTCAACTTGCCCAAATTCAATGCCGCCAACAAATTGCTTCCGTTGTCACACACCACTTTGCCGATCTCCAGTTGGTGTGGGGTCAGCCACTGATCCACCTGTGCGTTCAGGGCGGACAGGAGTGCTGGTCCAGTGTGACTCTCTGCTTTCAGGCAAGTCAACCCCAAGATGGCGTGACACTGTCGTATCTGGGATGTGGAATAGCCCCTGGGGAGCTAGGGGGTGCAGTTGATGTGGAGCAAGACGCAGCAGCAGAAGAGGACTCAGCCGAGGAGGTTAGCGAAGAGGATGGAGTAGAAGGAGTAGAGGAGGTGGCAGCAGGCCTACCTACAAGTCATGGCGGTGTCACCAACTCGTCTGCAGAGCCACGCATTCCATGCTTGGCAGCCGTCAGCAGGTTTACCCAATGCGCAGTATACGTGATATACCTGCCCTGACCGTGCTTTGCAGACCAGGTATCAGTGGTCAGATGGACCCTTGCCCCAACACTGTGTGCCAGACATGCCATGACTTCTTTTTCCACAATAGAGTACATGTTGGTGATTGCCTTTTGTGAAAAGAAATTTCGGCCAGGTACCTTCCACTGCGGTGTCCCAATAGCTGCAAATTTTTTGAAGGCCTCAGACTCCACCAGCTTGTATGGTAAAAGCTGGCGGTATAAGAGTTCTGACAAGCCAGCTGTCAGACGCCGGGCAAGGGGGTGACTCTGTGACATTGTCTTCTTACGCTCAAACATTCCCTTGACAGACACCTGACTGTGGGCAGATAAGCAGGAACTGGTCAAGGCTCAAGGCGGAGTGGCGGGTGGTTGAGAGGGGGCAAGGAGGACAGCAGTGGTTGATGTGGCTGAAGATGCTGGACCAGGAGGAGGATGGTGGCTTTGAGTATGTGTGCTGCTTGTACTCGTCATCATGTGTTGATCCCATAGGCGTTTGTGATGTGAGATCATGTGCCTTCGCAAAGCAGTTGTACCTAGGTGGGTGTTGGTCTTCCCACGACTCAATTTCTTTTGGCACAGGTTGCAAATGGCATCGCTGTTAGCAGAGGCAGACACACAAAAGAAATGCCACACTGCTGAGCTTTGCAATGACGGCATTCTGGTGGTGGCAACAGCATGCGTTGATTGGCGTGCTGTCTGGCTGACCCCGGGTGCCGATACATGCTGTCTGACTGTGCCACTAGCGCCTTGCGACGACCTCCCCCTGCTTCCAACTCGTCTCCTCCTCCTGCTCTCTGTCTTCCCATCTGAGATTTCCCCCTGTTCTTCTTCTCTTCGAGCGGGCACCCACGTGACATCCACGGACACATCGTCATCATCAACCGCTTCACTTGTATCTGATAACTCAGCAAAGGAAGCAGCAGCGGGTACAACATCATCATCATCACACCGTACGTCCATGTGTGTAATGCTGCCTGACTGAGACATATCCCTGTTATCTACATCCTCTGGCAATAATGGTTGCGCATCGCTCATTTCTTCCAACTGATGTGTAAATAACTCCTCTGACAGATTAAGTGAAGCAGCTGTGGTGCTAGTGTTGGTGGTGGCGGTAGGCGGGCGAGTGGTAACTTGAGAGGTGCCCGAAGCTGAGCTAGAGGAGGATGGTGCGTCAAGGTTCCGAGCGGAAGCTGTAGAAGATTGGGTGTCCTGTGTTAGCCAGTCAACTATGTCCTCAGAACTTTTCGAGTTCAGGGTGCGTGGCCTCTGAACACTGGGCATTATTCTCGGGCCAAAGGAAATCACAGCACCACGACGGCCCATGCAGGGTGGCCTGCCTCTGCCAGTTATTTTTTTTAGATTAGTTGTACGATGCGTGCAAGCTACTGTGACACCAGATATGAGTGGTGGCACTGTGCACTGGCAGTAGTTGGCACAGTACATGCTGATGCTGTAGGCCTGACACACACGCTTGCAGCCAAGTAACTGCAATTATATTACAGTCAAGATTGCAGTTTTTTTTATGTAATCTACTGTGACACCAGATATGAGTGGTGTCACTGTGCACTGGCAGTAGTTGGCACACACGCTTGCAGGCAACTAACTGCAATTACAAACCGGATTCCAAAAAAGTTGGGACACTAAACAAATTGTGAATAAAAACTGAATGCAATGATGTGGAGATGGCAAATGTCAATATTTTATTTGTAATAGAACGTAGATGACAGATCAAACATTTAATCTGAGTAAATGTATCATTTTAAAGGAAAAATACGTTGATTGAAATTTCCACGGTGTCAACAAATCCCCAAAAAGTTGGGACAAGTAGCAATAAGAGGCTGGAAAAAGTAAATTTGAGCATAACGAAGAGCTGGAAGACCAATTAACACTAATTAGGTCAATTGGCAACATGATTGGGTATAAAAAGAGCTTCTCAGAGTGGCAGTGTCTCTCAGAAGCCAAGATGGGTAGAGGATCACCAATTCCCACAATGTTGCGCAGAAAGATAGTGGAGCAATATCAGAAAGGTGTTACCCAGCAAAAAATTGCAAAGACTTTGCATCTATCATCATCAACTGTGCATAACATCATCCGAAGATTCAGAGAATCTGGAACAATCTCTGTGCGTAAGGGTCAAGACCGTAAAATCATACTGGATGCCCGTGATCTCCGGGCCCTTAAACGACACTGCGCCACAAACAGGAATGCTTCTGTAAAGGAAATCACAGAATGGGCTCAGGAATACTTCCAGAAACCATTGTCAGTGAACACAATCCACCGTGCCATCCGCCGTTGCCAGCTGAAACTCTACAGTGCAAAGAAGAAGCTATTTCTAAGCAAGATCCACAAGCTCAGACGTTTTCACTGGGCCAGGGATCATTTAAAATGGAGTGTGGCAAAATGGAAGACTGTTCTGTGGTCAGACGAGTCACGATTGGAAGTTCTTTTTGGAAATCTGGGACGCCATGTCATCCGGACCAAAGAGGACAAGGACAACTCAAGTTGTTATCAACGCTCAGTTCAGAAGCCTGCATCTCTGATGGTATGGGGTTGCATGAGTGCGTGTGGCATGGACAGCTTGCATGTCTGGAAAGGCACCATCAATGCAGAAAAATAAATTCAGGTTCTAGAACAACATATGCTCCCATCCAGACGTCATCTCTTTCAGGGAAGACCCTGCATTTTTCAACAAGATAATGCCAGACCACATTCTGCATCAATCACAACATCATGGCTGCGTAGGAGAAGGATCCGGGTACTGAAATGGCCAGTCTGCAGTCCAGATCTTTCACCTATAGAGAACATTTGGCGCACCATAAAGAGGAAGGTGCAACAAAGAAGGCCCAAGACAATTGAACAGTTAGAGGCCTGTATTAGACAAGAATGGGAGAGCATTCCTATTTCTAAACTTGAGAAACTGGTCTCCTCGGTCCCCAGACGTCTGTTGAGTGTTGTAAGAAGAAGGGGAGATGCCACACAGTGGTGAAAATGGCCTTGTCCCAACTTTTTGGGGATTTGTTGACACCATGAAATTCTGATTCAACATATTTTTCCCTTAAAATTGTACATTTTCTCAGTTTAAACTTTTGTTCCGTGATTTATGTTCTATTCTGAATAAAATATTAGAAGTTGGCACCTCCACATCATTGCATTCAGTTTTTATTCACGATTTGTATAGTGTCCCAACTTTTTGGGAATCCGGTTTGTATATTACAGTCAATTTTTTTTATATTTTCTTTATGTAATCTACTGTGACACCAGATATGAGTGGTGTCACTGTGCACTGGCAGTAGTTGGCACACATGCTTGCAGGCAAATAACTGCAATTATATTACAATCAAAATTATTATTATTTTTTTTTAAATGTAATCTACTGTGACACCAGATATGAGTGGTGATACTGTGCACTGGCAGTAGTTGGCATAGTACACACTGACGCTGTAGGCCTGACACACACGCTTGCAGCCAAGTAACTGCAATTATATTACAGTCAAAATTGCATTTTTTATTTTTTTATGTAATCTACTGTGACACCAGATATGAGTGGTGTCACTGTGCACTGACAGTAGTTGGCACAGTACACGCTGACGCTGTAGGCCTGACACACACGCTTGCAGCCAAGTAACTGCAATTATATTAAAGTCAAAATTGCAGTTTTTTTAATGTAATCTACTGTGACACCAGATATGAGTGGTGTCACTGTGCACTGGCAGTAGTTGGCACACCTGCTTGCAGGCAACTAACTGCAATTATATTACAATCAAAATATATATATTTTTTTTTTATGTAATCTACTGTGACACCAGATATGAGTGGTGGCACTGTGCACTGGCAGTAGTTGGCACAGTACATGCTGACGCTGTAGGCCTGACACACATGCTTGCAGCCAAGTAACTGCAATTATATTACAGTCAAAATTGCAGGTTTTTTTTTTAAATGTAATCTACTGTGACACCAGATATGAGTGGTGTCACTGTGCACTGGCAGTAGTTGGCACACACGCTTGCAGGCAACTAACTGCAATTATATTACAGTCAAAATTGTTGTTGTTTTTTTAAATGTAATCTACTGTGACACCAGATATGAGGACAGACGGCTGCGCTTGTCTGTGATGACGCCCCCTGCCGTGCTAAACACACGTTCAGATAATACACTGGCTGCAGGGCAGGCCAGCACCTCCAAGGCGTAAAGAGAAAGCTCAGGCCATGTGCCCAATTTGGAGACCCAGAAGTTGAAGGGGGCAGACCCGTCATTCAGTACGTGTAGGTGTGTGCACACATACTGCTCCACCATGTTGTTGAAATGCTGCCTCCTGCTAAGACATTCCATATCAGCTGGTGGTGCTGGTTGTTGTGGCGTGCTGACAAAGCTTTTCCACATTTTGGCCATGCTAACCCTGCCTTCTGAGGTGCTGGCGGTGCCCCAGCTGCGTTGGCGACCTCTTCCTCGTCCTCTGCCTTCGCCTTGTGCTTCCACTGTGCTCCCTCTGTCAGGTGGGAATGCCACCAGCAGCGCGTCTACCAGCATGCACTTGTACTTGCGCATCTTACGATCATGCTCCAGTGACGTAATTAAGGATGGTACGTTGTCCTTGTAACGGGGATCCAGCAGCGTGGCCACCCAGTAATCAGCACAAGTTAGAATGTGGGCAACTCGGCGGTCGTTGCGGAGACACTGCAGCATGTAATCGCTCATGTGTGCCAGGCTGCCCAGAGGCAACAAAAAGCTATCCTCTGTGGGAGTTGTATCGTCTGTGTCCTTTGTATCCCCCCATACACGCACAAGTGATAGCCATGAGCTGGTCTGGGTGCCACCTCCTCCATCTGCTCCTCCTCATCCTCCGGAACTGTGCCCTGGCTGGACAATTGTGTACCTTGGGTTTGTGGGTGCAGGAACCCACCTTCGGAGCCACTTGGGAATGACTGGCCGGAAACCCCATGAAATGATCCCTCTTCCTCCTCTTCCTCCTGTGCCACATCCTCTTCCATCATCGCCAGGAGCGTTTTTTCAAGGAGGCA
This sequence comes from Bufo gargarizans, assembly GCF_014858855.1. Taxonomy (NCBI): domain Eukaryota; kingdom Metazoa; phylum Chordata; class Amphibia; order Anura; family Bufonidae; genus Bufo; species Bufo gargarizans. The sequence continues at coordinate 381,807,955 of NC_058085.1, forward strand.
TAGAAGTGGGATAGTAACGCTGAGAACGACGTTATCGGCACTGGCCATGTTGGTGGAGTACTCGAAACAGCGCAACAAGGAACACAGGTCTCACATGGAGGCCCAGTCATTGGTGGTGAAGTGATGCTGTTTCACCGAGTGACTCACCCGTGCGTGCTACAGCTGAAACTCCACTATCGCCTGCTGCTACTCGCATAGTCTGGCCAGCATGTGCAAGGTGGAGTTCCACCTTGTGGGCACGTCGCTGTCACGGAAGGTGTACAGAAAACTAGAAGACACAAAATGAAGATCCGACTGACTGGATCCAAAACTAAGGAACCAAAGGGAAAGCCCTGCAACAGACCTGGCTCTCTCCCTAACTGCTCAGCCTATGCAAAAATCTCAATGGTAGATGATCGCATATCCTCGTTCCTCAACTGTATAACACCTGAACACCCTATAATAGTGAGGGGACACGACCACCGGCTCCCTACACCTGATACGGAGGGAGTCAGGGTCACCTGGGATCCAGCAAACAGGAAAACACAAATGAATGAACAAAACTTATCTGTAGAAGACTCAGTAGTAGCATCCAGCATGCACACACTCCAGGAAGTTGTATAAACCGCAAAGTGATGCAGTATGGGAAGGGATTTAAAAGGGATGCAATAAGTGCAACTACATGACAGCTGAGAGAGGCTAACGAGATGAGAAAACGAAAGCAAAACAAAAAGGAACCTCAAGCAGCAGGTTCTGAAGAACGTCTGACAGAGCTTCTCAGAAGTCAGGCCGGACTGGAGCGCAGCGATGGGGGAGGACGCGCATGAGGAGGCCTGGCGGTGAAGGACAGGTGAGGAAAGGGTTAGTTGGTGGTGGGGGTGGGATAGGAGCGGAGGCGCGAGTTGCCAGGGCGGCGGGGGGCGTGGCCAGAGCGGGGACGGAGGAAGAGGGCGGAAGTCGGGACAGTGCGGCCAGGGGAGCGGAACGAGCAGGACGTGCGTGAGGATGTCGGCGCCAGGAATGTCGGTGGAGGAGCTGTTGGAGAGGCTGCGGCGGGAGGCGGAGGTGAGGGGGCCTGGCTGGCTGCAGGAACAGGTGGGCGCCTGCATTGTGTTGCCTGACCCAGTGGCTACCCCCGTTGCTAGGGCTGCCCGGCCGCGGCGGAGTATACTGCCGGCGCGCCTAAGCCCTGATATCACCCCCCGGGCCCGGCGCCGGATAGGGAGCCCCCCTGTGGACCCTCGGCGGCGGAGAGCGGCCGCTCAGCCTTCTGCGAGCCGCTCTCGCCGTGGGAGGAATCCCGATTCTCGGCGGGGCCCTGTGAGGAGCGGGACGCCCCTTCCCCCGTTCCCTGCGGCTGTGGCTTTGGATGCAGGACCAGGCACGGTGGACCGGCCCAGTCCCCCCCATGCGGGCGGTCCACTCGGCGGTCGGACAGTATCCAGGTTCCTCGGGCTGCCCGGGTGGGAGAGGATTGCCAGGGCAGGCCCAGAGAAGATTCCAGCGGTGTGGAGGAGGATTCCTTTTCGGTGGCGGGTGCTGCGGTATCGTCCAGGCGTCCGGCTAGCGTGGTGCAGAGGATCCAGGATGAGCAGCCGTCGACATCCAGGAGCTTTGACGGCGAAGTGTCGGTACGGCGGGAGTCAGGATCGACGGCAGCGGGAGTCACAGCGCCCGCGGTGCCTGGTGAGATTGGTTGGGGATCTGTTTTGGCGCAGGGTTTCCCGGGTGGGGGGGGTGGTAACATGGGTGAGTTTGGTAAGGGTTTGGGTCAGTTTTTGGGGGGACTGGCGGGTTGGTTGTCGGGTTTGGGTGCGGGTGCTGGGTCTCCTTTACCGGGGTGGGGAGTGGGGACGGGGTTGGGTGCAGGGTCGCAGGTGGTTACGGCGGGGTCGGTGTCGGTGGAGACGCAAGCGGGGGGGGAGGAGGAAGTGCAGAGGTTGGATGATAGGGCCCGGGGTGAGGTTTATGTGTGCTTTGAGGGGCCGCTGGGGGCTCATTTAAAGCAGGAGGTGAGGGAAAAAATTTGGAAGGGAGAGTATGTGGAGATATTCTCGCTGCTCCCATTGGAAAGGTTCAATTTGGATAAGGGCAAGAAGGATGAGGGGAAGAAGGAGGATAAGGATAAGCGTCGACATCGATTGATTCCGCGTACGTTTGCTAATTGGCTACAGGCGTTTGCCATATTGGCGAGTGTCATTGGGGAACGGGCGCCTGAATGCTGTTCGGCGCTGTTTTGCTACCAAGACGCGATTGGGGAGGCTTATAGGGTGTATGGGGGTGTGGGCTGGCTCCGTTATGATGAGCAGTTCCGGCAGCGTAAGGCGGTGAGGCCTGATATCAGGTGGGATCATAAGGATATTGGGTTGTGGTTGAGGGTGACGGCGCCTCCTAGGGCTGGGCAGTCCTTTCGGGGGGAGTCCGGGGGGTCATCCCCTGGTGCGTTGGCGTCGGCGTCGGCAAAAGGGCTGTGCTTCCTTTTTAATGAAGGAAATTGCAGATTTGGTGCCAAGTGCAAATTTAAGCATGAGTGCACAGGGTGTGGGGGAGCACATGGAGCTAACCGTTGCTTCAAAGGGGGAAGGAACAGGGGGGGTGACGGGGCTGGAAAAGGGACGGACGCCGATGCGGGTGGAAGAGATGCAGGTGTTCCTCGATAGATACCCGGATCGGGTTGCGGTCGGATTGTTGGGGGATGGTTTTAGGTTTGGCTTTCGTATTCCATCAGTGGCTACGGCGGGGCCTACGGTTCTGAGGAATCTTAGGTCCGCGCTTGTTCATGCGGATGTTGTGGCGGAAAAGTTGAAAAAGGAGGTGGAGTTGGGGCGGATGGCGGGCCCATTCAAGGTGCCGCCGGTGCAGGGTTTGCGGGTTTCCCCGTTAGGTGTGGTGCCGAAAAAGGAGCCGAACAAGTTTCGGCTCATTCATCATTTGTCTTACCCAAAGGGGGCGTCGGTCAATGATGGTATCAACCCTGAACTTTGTTCGGTGGTGTATACCTCATTTGATGCGGCTGTGAAGTGGGTGAGGCGGTTGGGGCAGGGGACGTTGATGGCTAAGGTTGATGTGGAGGCGGCCTTTCGGTTGCTTCCGGTTCACGTGGAGAGCATGGGGTTGTTGGGGTGTTTTTGGGAGGGGGAATACTTTGTGGATAGGTGTTTGCCAATGGGGTGCTCTCTGTCGTGTGCATACTTTGAGACATTTAGTTCGTTCTTGGAATGGGTAGTGGTGGACGTTTCTGGTTGTTCCTCTGTTATCCATTATTTGGATGATTTTTTGTGTTTAGGGCCGGTGAATTCGCGGGTGTGTTCGTTGTTGCTGCACACGGTGCAGTCTGTTTTTGCACGTTTTGGGGTACCGTTGGCGCGGGAAAAGATGTTGGGGCCGGTGACGGAGTTGTGTTTTTTGGGGATTGTTATAGATACGGAGCGGATGGAGTGTAGGCTTCAGCAGGATAAGTTGGTGGATTTGCGTTTGGAGATTGGCAGGGCCTTGGTCAAGGAGAAGATTAGGTTGAGGGAGTTGCAGTCCTTGCTGGGTAAATAGAATTTTGCTTGTCAAATTATGCCAATGGGGAGGATTTTTTGTAGACGGTTGGCTGCGGCTACGGCGGGGGTGGCGGGTCCGTATCATTTTATCAGGTTACGCAAAGAGTTAAAAGGGGACTTGAAGGTGTGGGCGGAGTTTCTAGGTCGTTATAATGGCAGGTCTTTGATGATGGCGGAGTTGTGTGATAGTGTGGAGTTCGAGTTGTATACCGATGCGTCGGGGGGAGTGGGTTTTGGGGCTTATTGATGGGGTCAGTGGTGTGCGGGAGTATGGCCGGATTCGTGGGTGAGTCGGGGTTGGGTGAGGAACATGGCGTTGTTGGAGCTGTTTCCCATTGTAATGGCGGTTGTGTTGTGGGGGGAGAAATTTGAAAACAGGAAGGTGCGGTTTCATTGTGACAATTTGGGGGTGGTTCAGGCTATCAACAGTTTGTCCGCATCTTCTCCGCCGGTGGTTAGGCTGTTACAGTTTTTGGTACTGCGTTGTTTGTCGATTAATAGTGTTGAGCGGCATGTCCCATATTCGAATTCGCGAAATTTCGCGAATATTCGAAAGAATATTCGTAAAATATTCGCGAATATTCGAATTCGTTATTATTTCGCATATGCGATAATTCGAATTTTCGCATCGCATAATACATATTATGAGATGCAAAATTCGCATGTGCGCTAATGAAATCGCCTTACGAAGATTCGCAACTCAATTCAATCACTAATGTAAAAATGCAAAGCCCTTTGCCTCTGTTCTGGGACAAGTGCTGATATTCGCCTGTGCGCTAATAAAATCGCCTTACAAAGATTCGCGCCTCAATCACTTTCTAGGCAATGTGAGTAAGATCTGAGCTTTTGGACTTTTGGGAATCAATCGAGATACAGTGGGGGGTGATGACTGTAGTTGACAGAGTACAGATCAATGTAATCTGTAAGGTGGAAACTAAAATAAAAAATACGAATATTCGTAAATCGAATTTTACGAAGTTCGAAGTATTCGCGAATATGGTGCTATACTATATACATGCACAGGCCTTTGCCTCTCTGTTCTGGGGACAAGTGTAGATATTCGCATGTGCGCTAATAAAATCGCCTTACGAAGATTCGCAACTCAATTCAATCACTAATGTATGAATCATACATTAGTGATTGAATTGAGTTGCGAATCTTCGTAAGGCGATTTTATTAGCGCAAATGCGAATATCTACACTTGTCCCCAGAACAGAGAGGCAAAGGCCTGTGCATGTGCATTATATAGTATAGCACCATATTCGCGAATACTTCGAACTTCGTAAAATTCGATTTACGAATATTCGTATTTTTTATTTTAGTTTCCACCTTACAGATTACATTGATTTGTACTCTGTCAACTACTGTCATCACCCCCCACTGTTTCTCGATTGATTCCCAAAAGTCCAAAAGCTCAGATCTTACTCACATTGCCTAGAAAGTGATTGAGGCGCGAATCTTTGTAAGGCGATTTTATTAGCGCACAGGCGAATATCTACACTTGTCCCCAGAACAGAGAGGCAAAGGCCTGTGCATTCATATAGTATAGCACCATATTCGCGAATACTTCGAACTTCGTAAAATTCGATTTACGAATATTCGTATTTTTTATTTTAGTTTCCACCTTACAGATTACATTGATCTGTACTCTGTCAACTACTGTCATCACCCCCCACTGTATCTCGATTGATTCCCAAAAGTCCAAAAGCTCAGATCTTACTCACATTGCCTAGAAAGTGATTGAGGCGCGAATCTTCGTAAGGCGATTTTATTAGCGCAAATGCGAATATCGGCACTTGTCCCAGAACAGAGGCAAAGGGCTTTGCATTCATACATTAGTGAATTGAGTTGCGAATCTTCGTAAGGCAATTTTATTAGCGCACATGCGAATATCTACACTTGTCCCCAGAACAGAGGCAAAGGCCTGTGCATGTGCATTCATATAGTATAGCACCATATTCGCGAATATTTCGAACTTCGTAAAATTCGATTTACGAATATTCGTATTTTTTATTTTAGTTTCCACCTTACAGATTACATTGATCTGTACTCTGTCAACTACTGTCATCACCCCCCACTGTATCTCGATTGATTCCCAAAAGTCCAAAAGCTCAGATCTTACTCACATTGCCTAGAAAGTGATTGAGGCGCGAATCTTTGTAAGGCGATTTTATTAGCGCACAGGCGAATATCGGCACTTGTCCCAGAACAGAGGCAAAGGGCTTTGCATTCATACAGTATGAATGCAAAGCCCTTTGCCTCTGTTCTGGGACAAGTGCCGATATTCGCCTGTGCGCTAATAAAATCGCCTTACAAAGATTTGCGCCTCAATCACTTTCTAGGCAATGTGAGTAAGATCTGAGCTTTTGGACTTTTGGGAATCAATCGAGAAACAGTGGGGGGTGATGACAGTAGTTGACAGAGTACAAATCAATGTAATCTGTAAGGTGGAAACTAAAATAAAAAATATTAATATTCGTAAATCAAATTTTACGAAGTTCGAAGTATTCGCGAATATGGTGCTATACTATATGAATGCACAGGCCTTTGCCTCTCTGTTCTGGGGACAAGTGTAGATATTCGCATGTGCGTTAATAAAATCGCCTCACGAAGATTCGCAACTCAATTCAATCACTAATGTAAGAATGCAAAGCCCTTTGCCTCTGTTCTGGGACAAGTGTAGATATTCGCATGTGCGCTAATAAAATCGCCTTACGAATATTCGCGCCTCAATAACTTTCTAGGCAATGTGAGTAAGATCTGAGCTTTTGGACTTTTGGGAATCAATCGAGATACAGTGGGGGGTGATGACAGTAGTTGACAGAGTACAGATCAATGTCATCTGTAAGGTGGAAAGTAAAATAAAAAATACGAATATTCGTAAATCGAATTTTACGAAGTTCTACGTATTCGCGAATATGGTGCTATACTATATGAATGCACAGGCCTTTGCCTCTCTGTTCTGGGGACAAGTTGGTAAGGCTGATTAGTCAGCCTGCATTTGTGGGAGGGGCGGAGGCTCTTCATATACGAGCCACACCCTCACCCACAGGTGTGTGTTTTCAGGTGCCATTAGCACACTAGCTTCTCTGGTGGTAGGAGTCTTTCTTTGCAGCATGGAGCTCGTTATTTTGCTCTCTGCTACCGTTGCATGCACGCGCCATACTACGTAAGTAGGTTGGGCCGGGGCCGTCTCTCCAGGCCGGTCGGATCCGACTTTGCTAGCGAACGGGAGGCTTCGCCTCAGAATCTGCTACCTCAGGTTTGCTCGTTTGGGCCTAAATACTTCCATTTGCTTTTCATTTTTGTTTGTTGGTAATAAGAGTTGGTTCCTATAAATCTTACAAGTTTTACTTTGCTTCGTTCGTCTCGTATGAAAAGTTTCTTTACAGCAATCCGGCTGAAGTAAGAGTTACCCGGGCTGCACGTGACGTCATGTTTGGAGATCGGACGCAGTGTTTATTGTTAGGCCTTTTGCTGTAGCTGTTCCTTGCCATGTGTCTCCCCCCGCTAGCACCATCTTTAAACTTCATGTATTTCACTTTCGTAAGCCGTGTACCGGGGTGGGCTGCCCAGGATACAGCAAAGTCACAGACATGGAAGCAACACTGACACCAGCTCTATATGCAAGAATATAAACTTTACTTTGGAAACAGTATTAACACAAGTACAAACAGTATAAGTAATACCCCAGGCCCACAGTCACCGTCCCTGTCCAAGGGACAGGCCTAGCCCATTGGCGTACACAGCAGAGCCTACAAGTCGTACTGTGCCGCTATAGAAGACACACCTAACCGGTGGCAGACGCAGCAGAGCCTGCAAGTCAATTACTGCGCTGCAGTCCAGTACAGTAAGGCCTAACAAAGCTATAACCCTATCTAACTAGCTACACAAGGCCTAGGCTAGTCTCTGTTACTTTAGGCGCCAAACAGTGAAGTACAATTGGTAATCAGGTGTACTGACCTACGTCCGTTCTGGGCCCTAGGATGCCGCTTACCCGGGATGGCCACCAAGCTCTCAGCAACCGTGCGGCCTTGCTTGATGCTAAGGTTTTCTGTCCATACACTGGAACTGGTCTTCCTGGGACAACCTCTCTTTCAAAGTGCTGGATCCAGACAGGGGACAGCAGATGCTCTCCTTCCTTTGAGTATCCATTCACTGCCAGACATCTGCAAGCTAGGATGGAATCGGATTCAGCCCCTCACAGCACAATCCTTCCATCATGTCAGATCAACACTTGCTGGTTCATCCAGAAGCATGCTGACTGTGCTGCAAAACAGCGGCCTCTAGTGCTCGGAATGCCAAATGACAGCTCCAGTACAATTTAAACATAAATATACAGGCAGAGCTTATCCACAATCTCATACTTTCATGCTCTGCTGTTATCCTGAGCGGCATTTACACTTCCGGCTTTTATTTCATGTCTTATGCTGCATCCGCACGTCTTCACTGTCCTGCACTTTTCTACTCTTGGTTCGTATTCACTCAGATTGGTCTCACATTCAAGCTGCGCTCACCTGTTGGCTGTTACATCTCATTCCGTCCCCAGCCGACAGCCAGATCCGTATTACATGCTTGTTATTACATGTTGTATACTCGGCTTACAGCCATAGCTGCTACTGTTACTCCATTTTCATGCTCTGGACGCACCACCCTGGTGTTCCCACCTTGCTCCACTCACAACCAGAGCTGCGTTTATACCAATTTTCATGCTCTGCTTATACCCAAAGTTGTGTTCACACTTCTACTGCTACACCAGGTTGTATACCCCACTCACCAAAGCCGCTTTCCATGTCTGCGGTCACATCAAGTTAATATTCCGTTCACATCCAAAGCTGCGTCCGCATGTCTGCTTTTCACATGTTGTCCCATACTCCTTTCACTACTAGAGCTGCGTCCACATGTCTGCTTTCGCATCACGTCAATACTCTGTTCACTTTCAGGTTGCATTTATACGTCTGCTTTATACCATGCTTTTCATGCGCTACCCATACTCAGAGCTGCGCCTATACCATGTTTTTAGGTACCACTCACATCCAAAGCTGCATTCACCCATTTGTTGTTACATCATGTGTTGTACTCTGCTCCCACTCAAAGCTGCATTCTCCTGTTTATTGCTACATCATGGTTTTGCTCAATCTCACGGGGGCAGTCTGCACCCACCGCTCTGGTACCTCTCTCCTGACAAACATAACTGCGTTCTTTTCAGGCTTACGTTCCCTTCCTCGGTGGTCTGTCACATTCCATAGGCCTACTTTCTGTTTAATCCTGGTTCGTATTCACTCAGATTGGTCTCCTGCCCCAGTTCACAAAACAGCTCCTCAGCGGAGGTCTGTGGGCCAGTAAGTTTCCTGCTATGTTTTCACAAGCTGTTTGTTTGTAACGATAAGAGACTTCTCTTAGCGAACTTGCAATGCCCCAGGCATTTCATGTTTACGTTTATGGTTCGCGGTGGTTAGTGTTTTATGTATGCACGTGCTTCGAATTACTAATGTCTATATTTTTAACGCGTGTTGGCAGTCATGTTCCTTAGGCCACCTTCTAGCCAATCCAATCATTCAAGTCGCTTCATATGCCATAAGGTCCGGCTTACGTTTTAATTACTTATCGTCACCGCAACGTCATCCCTCTGGCTTCGGGGGCCCTATGACCGATCCGGCCTCATGGCTCCGGGGGCCCCTTGACCGCTTTTCATGTTTTGTTTGTTAAGGGTACGACATGGTTGTAGGCTGGTTAGTGTCCCAGGTTTCTGTTGGAGGTCATGCGAGTCCATGTCTTTGTCTTTCTAGGTTATCGAGTCCCGGTTGCTTACTAAACCCGTTGGGTTAAGGCCCAATCTTTTCACCAGCCGTCCTTCATTCTAAGGTTCGCATCCCGGCGGCTGCCCGGCCCCATGGGCCCCTGGTGGTTGCTTCAGCCCCATGGCTTCAGGGGTCTGACCAATGGTTGTCTGTCCACCTGTGCAGCTATGCTTTTGAATGACTCATATCTTTACCTGCTTGCCAGCTTATGTTATTAATTTTAGTTAATGTCCGTTATCTCCATTTTCTGTCACGTTTCCCTTCGTCTTTTCAGGTCATGCAGTTGAACTATTGGGGTCACCTTCCACGTCGGTCAGGTCTCGTTCCTAACGATATTTCGCCTTGAATGTTATTCAGGCCACGTAGTTTATCTTGGGTATCGCCTGCCACATCGGTCAGGCTCATGGTTTAATTCACGTGCACCTTATGTCACTTTTCATAGTTATAATTCTTAAAAAAAAAAAAAAAAAACTCGGCCCTATGGCTTCGGGGGCCCGACGACTGCTTCGGCCCTATGGCTTCGGGGGCCCGACGACTGCTTCGGCCCTATGGCTTTGGGGGCCCGACGACGACTGCTTCGGCCCTATGGCTTCGGGGGCCCGACGACTGCTTCGGCCCTATGGCTTCAGGGGCCCGACGACGACTGCTTCGGCCCTATGGCTTCGGGGGCCCGACGACTGCTTCGGCCCCATGGCTTCGGGGGCCCGACGACTGCTTCGGCCCCATGGCTTCGGGGGCCCGACGACTGCTTCGGCCCCATGGCTTCGGGGGCCCGACGACTGCTTCGGCCCCATGGCTTCGGGGGCCCGACGACTGTTTTCAAACCTGCTGGGCTGATTGCCTGGTTGGTTGTCCATCTGTGCATCTAGGCTGATTTGGCCCCTATGTATCGCACACATACCTGCTTCCCTAATTTCCTAATAATCCATGTTGATCGCTCCATGTTGATCCATGGCTTCGGGGGCCCGACGACCTGCTTCGGCCCCATGGCTTCGGGGGCCCGACGACCTGCTTCGGCCCCATGGCTTCGGGGGCCCGACGACCTGCTTCGGCCCCATGGCTTCGGGGGCCCGACGACCTGCTTCGGCCCCATGGCTTCGGGGGCCCGACGACTGTTTTCAGTCCTGCTGGGCTGATTGCCTGGTTGGTTATCCATCTGTGCATCTAGGCTGATTTGGCCCCTATGTATCGCACACATACCTGCTTCCCTAATTTCCTAATAATCCATGTTGATCGCTCCATGTTGATCCATGGCTTCGGGGGCCCGACGACCTGCTTCGGCCTCATGGCTTCGGGGGCCCGACGACCTGCTTCGGCCCCATGGCTTCGGGGGCCCGACGACCTGCTTCGGCCCCATGGCTTCGGGGGCCCGACGACCTGCTTCGGCCCCATGGCTTCGGGGGCCCGACGACTGCTTCGGCCCCATGGCTTCGGGGGCCCGACGACTGCTTCGGCCCCATGGCTTCGGGGGCCCGACGACCTGCTTCGGCCCCATGGCTTCGGGGGCCCGACGACCTGCTTCGGCCCCATGGCTTCGGGGGCCCGACGACCTGCTTCGGCCCCATGGCTTCGGGGGCCCGTCGACTGTTTTCAGTCCTGCTGGGCTGATTGCCTGGTTGGTTATCCATCTGTGCATCTAGGCTGATTTGGCCCCTATGTATCGCACACATACCTGCTTCCCTAATTTCCTAATAATCCATGTTGATCGCTCCATGTTGATCCATGGCTTCGGGGGCCCGACGACCTGCTTCGGCCTCATGGCTTCGGGGGCCCGACGACCTGCTTCGGCCCCATGGCTTCGGGGGCCCGACGACCTGCTTCGGCCCCATGGCTTCGGGGGCCCGACGACCTGCTTCGGCCCCATGGCTTCGGGGGCCCGACGACTGCTTCGGCCCCATGGCTTCGGGGGCCCGACGACTGCTTCGGCCCCATGGCTTCGGGGGCCCGACGACTGCTTCGGCCCCATGGCTTCGGGGGCCCGACGACTGCTTCGGCCCCATGGCCCCTATATATCGCATACATACCTGCTTCCCTAATAATTCATGTTGATCGCTCATTTTATGTTTTGACCGCAAACTGGTCCGGTTCGCCCTAAAGCAATATTGTCATGTCTTACGCAGATATTTCGTCTTTCTTTAATTGTTCATGCTTTCATTCAGGTCCTGCCAGAGGAAGAACAAGTAGGGCAATTCGCTCTAGCATTTCAGTCTCTGATTGTAGTCGATCATATCTTGTCAACCAGGTCCCCGCGCAAAGTCTTTGCCTTTTTACCACGACCAGGAATTCATTTTCGCCAGTAGCTTCATTGCATTGCATTCCCTGACTCATGGGAGGGCATAGACAGAATCTTGTATATTATGGCTTCATAGCTTCTTGCCGCACTAACCTCCGACTCCCTACAACCACGTTGAATCGGATTTTGGACAAGGTTCAGCATTTTCTCACGGTAGAAGATTCAGATAGTAGGTCGGTCTTCACGTCTCAAGCGTAAAAACAATTCTCAGGGGCGCACAGTAGAACAAAGCGTGGATAGCTGTTGTCTGGGTAACTATTCAAGGATTCTCTTCCTATCTACATGGTTCTTTTTGGCCCTCATTCCTGCATAGTCCAGGCAGTTAGGTTTTGGTCCCACGATCTCCTGACGCTAGGGCATTGCCAGTACTCGCATTAGATCCAAACTTTACAAGTTTCAGTTGGTTTTTATGATCCATTTCACAACGTTTTCTCGGTCCTCCATTCCGCTTTGGTGCAGTATCCGCAATATTGAGCATCATGTCTCTGGCCTTGTCATCCACAAGATGGGTTGTAGGTTTCCTACTGGTCTTGCCTCACATACCCCGAATTCTCGCTCTAGATCCCGGATGCCTTGCAGTTGGCTTGGGGATTAGTTTGTACATGCCATTCAAATTCCTTTTCTACCCTACTTGGCTTGGTTTTTGCCCACTTATAGGCCTACCCACGATCATGGCTTAGGGCACACAACAAGCCATTTAGTCAGGTCAGCTAAGACACGCCTAGCTGGGTTAGGTTGTTCCCGTTGTTTTCTCCCTAGGGTTCTTCGGATACCTCTTGGCCGTAGCCATGACCACAAGTTGGTAAGGCTGATTAGTCAGCCTGCATTTGTGGGAGGGGCGGAGGCTCTTCATATACGAGCCACACCCTCACCCACAGGTGTGTGTTTTCAGGTGCCCCACCCTCCCTCCCTTATCTTCTCATTTCCACAGGGTATGCCCACTTATAGGCCTACCCACGATCATGGCTTAGGGCACACAACAAGCCATTTAGTCAGGTCAGCTAAGACACGCCTAGCTGGGTTAGGTTGTTCCCGTTGTTTTCTCCCTAGGGTTCTTCGGATACCTCTTGGCCGTAGCCATGACCACAAGTGTAGATATTCGCATGTGCGTTAATAAAATCGCCTCACGAAGATTCGCAACTCAATTCAATCACTAATGTAAGAATGCAAAGCCCTTTGCCTCTGTTCTGGGACAAGTGTAGATATTCGCATGTGCGCTAATAAAATCGCCTTACGAATATTCGCGCCTCAATCACTTTCTAGGCAATGTGAGTAAGATCTGAGCTTTTGGACTTTTGGGAATCAATCGAGATACAGTGGGGGGTGATGACAGTAGTTGACAGAGTACAGATCAATGTCATCTGTAAGGTGGAAAGTAAAATAAAAAATACGAATATTCGTAAATCGAATTTTACGAAGTTCTACGTATTCGCGAATATGGTGCTATACTATATGAATGCACAGGCCTTTGCCTCTCTGTTCTGGGGACAAGTGTAGATATTCGCATTTGCGTTAATAAAATCGCCTCACGAAGATTCGCAGCTCAATTCAATCACTAATGTAAGAATGCAAAGCCCTTTGCCTCTGTTCTGGGACAAGTGCCGATATTCGCATGTGCGCTAATAAAATCGCCTTACGAATATTCGCGCCTCAATCACTTTCTAGGCACTGTGAGTAAGATCTGAGCTTTTGGACTTTTGGGAATCAATCGAGATACAGTGGGGGGTGATGACAGTAGTTGACAGAGTACAGATCAATGTCATCTGTAAGGTGGAAAGTAAAATAAAAAATACTAATATTGGTAAATCGAATTTTACGAAGTTCTACGTATTCGCGAATATGGTGCTATACTATATGAATGCACAGGCCTTTGCCTCTCTGTTCTGGGGACAAGTGTAGATATTCGCATTTGCGTTAATAAAATCACCTCACGAAGATTCGCAGCTCAATTCAATCACTAATGTAAGAATGCAAAGCCCTTTGCCTCTGTTCTGGGACAAGTGCCGATATTCGCATGTGCGCTAATAAAATCGCCTTACGAATATTCGCGCCTCAATCACTTTCTAGGCACTGTGAGTAAGATCTGAGCTTTTGGACTTTTGGGAATCAATCGAGATACAGTGGGGGGTGATGACAGTAGTTGACAGAGTACAGATCAATGTCATCTGTAAGGTGGAAAGTAAAATAAAAAATACAAATATTCGTAAATCGAATTTTACGAAGTTCTACGTATTCGCGAATATGGTGCTATACTATATGAATGCACAGGCCTTTGCCTTTCTGTTCTGGGGACAAGTGTAGATATTCGCATTTGCGTTAATAAAATCGCCTCACGAAGATTCGCAGCTCAATTCAATCACTAATGTAAGAATGCAAAGCCCTTTGCCTCTGTTCTGGGACAAGTGTAGATATTCGCATGTGCGCTAATAAAATCGCCTTACGAAGATTCGCGCCTCAATCACTTTCTAGGCAATGTGAGTAAGATCTGAGCTGTTGGACCTTTGGGAAACAATCAATTATATGTGTACTGTAATTTTGTGAAAAAAAAAACAAAAAAAAACGAATATTCGTTTTTACGAATATATAGCACTATATTCGAAATATTCGCGAAATCGCGAAGTTGCGATATTCGCGAAAAAAATTTGCTTTTCGAATATTCGCGCTCAACACTATCGATTAACATGTGGTTGGTGGCGGAGCATGTGGCTGGAGTGTCTAACTCAGTGGCGGATTCTCTTTCTCGTCTACAGTGGGAGCGGTTTCGGCTTCTTGCGCCAGAAGCGGAGCTGGAGGGCCTGGAGTGTCCGTCGTGGCTATGGGGGATCCTCGAGGAGCGGTGATGGGTATGCTGAGGGATTCGTTGAGCCCGGGTACTTGGAGGGAGTATGGTAAGGCGTGGGCGACCTGGGAAACTTGGAACGGAGCCTGGGGTGCTAGGGTGGGTGATGAGGATGTGCGGTTGCTGATGTTGTTAGGACAGTTGAAGGGCGAGGGGTGGTCGGTGTCGAAGGTTAATCATTTTATTGCGGGGGTTGCGTTTGGTCTTAAGTTGCGGGGGTTGCCGGATTGGACTAAGGGTTTTTTGGTTAGGCAAGTGTTGAAAGGGTGGCGTAGGGGTTCGGGCAAGGTGCCGGATTGTCGGAGGCCGGTGTCCTTTGAGCTGCTGCTGCAAATGGGCAATAAGTTGGAGGGGGTTTGCAGTTCTGGGTGGGAGTTAGTGCTGTTCAGGGCGGCATTTGCTTTGGCATTTTTCGGTGCTTTTCGCTTGGTGGAGTTGGTGTGTGACAGTGTGAGCAGAGCGGGGGGACTCAGAAGTGAAGATGTTGAGTTGGCAGGGGACAGGTTATATGTCCGGATTCGTAGGTCTAAGACTGATCAGGAGGGCAGGGGTCGGCGGTTTACGTTGTTCGCGGTGCCAGGCTGTAGTATGTGTCCGGTGCGGTGTGCAGGTTCTTACGGGGCGGGGTTACCGCGTAATGAGTTTCCTTTTCTTAGGCATGAGGATGGCTCCTTTTTGTCTAGGTTTCAGTTTTTGGCGGTCTTTAGGAAATGTTTGAAGCTCTTGGGTGTGCCGGTGAAAGATTATTCTGGTCATTCGTTCAGAATTGGCGCGGCAACTGAGGCGGCTAGGTGGGGCGCCAGTGAGGAGGTGATTAAGAGGATTGGGCGGTGGGAGTCGGTGCGTTTCAAATCATATATTAGGCCTGCATTATTGTAGTTGTATGGTGGGTGATAGGCGGGTTTTTAATGTTTCCTTTTTGTGTTCGCAGGTTTGGCGGCGACGGCTTTGGTGTGGATTCTGGGGCACTCCTATGTGTTCTGGGGTGCGGTCAGGGCAGATGTGAGGCAAAATGGGCGTCAGTTGGGTTTTAGTCAGGAGTGTGCTACGGTCAGGTGGTTAGGTGTGAGAGGTATGTTGTGGGGTGGAGTTTTGCGGGAGGTGCATCATTTTGTGCGATTGGATCGGCCTCCGGATGTGTTAGTTTTACATGTGGGGGGGAACGATTTGGGCAGGCGTCCTTTTAGGGAGTTGATTCGAGATGTCAAGTTTGATTTGCTCAGGATCTGGGCGTTGTTTCCGGGTATAATAACGGTTTGGTCGGATATTGTGCCGCGGAAGGCGTGGAGGGGTGCGAGGTCGGTAGAGAGCCTTAACAAGGCTCGGATTAAGGTGAACAGAGCGGTGGGCCGGTTTATGGCAAGGAATGGCGGTGTGGTGGTGCGGCATGAGGTGTTGGAGAAAGGTGAGGGTGCTTTTTGGAGGGCAGATGGGGTGCACCTGAATGTGGTGGGTACGGATTTGTGGGCTCTGGGGCTCCAGAGTGGTGTGGAGATTGCTTTGCGTATGTGGAGGGACGCGCAGGGTTGAGGTGGTCAAGCTGCGCGTTCTTGGAGGCGGGGGAGTGGAGGAATATGGTGGTACCTGAGGATGGGAGGGCCCCGCGGGAGGGGCTGGACTCTCATTGAGGAGCTGGTAGGAACTAGTTACGCGTCCATCAGTTGCTGCCTCCGAGCTGGGTTCAACGGCTGGGGACAAGATGGAGACGCAGGTGTTCCAGCGTTTATGGAGTTATTGGGGCTTCTAGGACCTCCCTCGTCATTGGTTAATTTATTGTTATATATTTTGTATTTATTCAATAAACGGCTGCTGTGGCCGATTAAATCCAAGCAGTGGTGTGGTGTGTTTATTTCCTGGGTTAGGGTGTGGGGTTGGGGGTAAGATGTTGGTTGAGTTAGTGGGACTGAACACATAGCCAGTGCCCTCTTCATGTCTGGTGGTGACAGTCGCATATGAGTCGGTGAGCGGGAAGGCCGAAGTTACGCTGCAGCGCTGACAGGCGAGCAGCAGCAGGGTGAGAACGCCGAAAGCGCGCACAGACGGCCCACACTTTATGCAGCAGCTCTGACATGTCGGGGTAATTTTTAAGGAATCTCTGCACCACCAAATTCAGCACATGCGCTAGGCAAGGGATGTGCGTCAAACCGGCTAGTCCCAGAGCTGCTATGAGATTTCGCCCATTATCGCACACCCCCAGGCCGGGCTTGAGGCTGACTGGCACAAACCACTCATCGGTCTGTTGTTCAAGGCCCGTCCACAGCTACTGCGCGGTGTGGGGTTTGTCCCCCAAACAGATACGTTTTAAAACTGCCTGCTGTCGTTTACCCCTGGCTGTGCTGAAGTTGGTGGTGAAGGTGTTATGCTGACCGAATGAGGAGCTGGTAGAGGATGAGGAAGCAGAGTAGGAGGAGGAAGCAACAGGAGGCAAACTGAAGCGCCCTGCAATCCTCGGTGGTGGAAGGACATGCGCCAAACTGCTATCCGCCTCAGGCCCAGCCGCCACTGCATTTAACCAGTGTACTGTTATGGAGATATAACGGCCCTGAACGTGCTTACTGGTCCACGTATCCATAGTCGGGTGCACCTTGCCACAGATGGCGTTGCGCAGTGCACACCTAATTTTGTCCCCTACTTGGTTGTGCAGGGAAGGGATTGCTTGCCTTGAAAAGTAGTAGCGGCTGGGCACGACGTACTATGGGACAGCCACCGCCATAAGGCCTTTATAACTATCCGTCTCCAGCAGACGGAATGACAGCATTTCAAATGCCAGTAATTTAGAAATGCTGGCACTCAGGGCTAGGGATCGCGGGTGGGTAGGGGGGTACTTCCTCTCCCTCTCCAGCGTTTGGGATATATGGAGAGCTGAACGCTTGAGCGGGACATTGTGGAGATGCTTGGTGACCCAGGTGGTGTTGCTTGCAGATACTCTGTTTGCGGGGAGCCAGGTGGCACTGTCACTCCAGAGGTGGATGAAGAGGCCGCAACTGCAGCAGAAGAGGAAGCAGGAGGAGCCAGAGACCTTTCTTGGTTTTTGATGTGTCTACTCCACTGCAGCTCGTGCTTTGCACTTAAATGCCTGGTTATGCAGGTTGTGCTCAGGTTGAGAACGTTTATGCCTCGCTTCAGGCTCTGATTGCACAGCGTGCAAATCACTTGTGTCTTGTCGTCAGCACATTGTCTGAAGAACTGTCACGCCAGGAAAATCCTTGGAGATGGCTTTGGTGTGCTCGGTCCCTTGCTTCGGTGGGCAGTAGCAGGCGTAGTGTCTAGAGGACGGCCGCTCCGCTTTTGCACACTGCTCCCTCTTCTGCTGTGCTGGTGGCTCTGTGCGACCACCGCCTCTACCTCCGAACTACATAGGTGACTCGCATGACATTGATTCCATGTGGGGTCGAGGACCTCATCGTCCTCCACATCATCTTCCACCCAGTCTTCACCCCTGCCCTCCTTGTCGGTCTGCACACTTTCGAAAGCCCCACCAGTTGGCACCTGTGTTTCGTCATCATCCGAGATGTGCTGCGATGGTGTTCCCATGTACTCATCTTGAAAGATAAGTGGTTGGGCATTGGTGCACTCAATCTCTTCCTCTTCTGGGACAGGGCTATGTGGATGTCCTCCCTGGAAAACCCTGCTAACAGAGTCATCAAAAAGCAGAAGAGACTGCTGCATGACTTGGGGCTCAGACTGCTTGGCTGATTTGCAAGGGGGTGAGGTGAAAGACTGATGGACATCGGCTGCAGGTGCCAACTGTGGTCTTTCAGCAGGAGACTGGGTGGGAGATAATGTGAAGGAACTGCATCCACTGTCAGCAACCCAATCTACTATTGCCTGTACTTGTTCAGGCCTCACCATTCGTAGAGCAGCATTAGGCCCGACCAAATACCGCTGCAGGTTTTGTTGCCTACTCGCACCTGAGGAAGGGGTTTCACTTGTGCGTGTAGCTGGCACAGTTCGACCAGGTCCTCTCTCTGCAACAGGAGCTCCACCAGCAGCACCACGACCTGGGCCACGTCCCTTATTTGATGCTCATTTCGAATTTAGGATCTTGCCCTAAATGGGTGTTTATCTCACAAGGCCTGAACCAGTGTAGGCCTGAAGTAAATATATCTTTGCACAAAATGGCTGTATTTCAAATGGCTGTATTTCAAATGCCTGATTCAAAGCCCTGTATGTAGAGGAGGTATCTCACAGGGTTTGAACCTCTGTAGGCCTGAAGTAAATATATCTTTGCACAAAATGTCTATATTTCAAATGGCTGTATTTCAAATCCCTGAATCAAACCCCTGTATGTAGAGGGAGTATCTCACACGGTCTGAACCACTGTATGCCTGAAGTAAATATATCTTTGCACAAAATGGCTGTATTTAAAAAAGCTGTATTTCAAATGCCTGATTCAAACCCCTGTATGTAGAGATATCTCACAGGGCCTGAACCTCTGTAGGCCGGAAGTAAATATATCTTTGCACAAAATGGCTGTATATCAAATGCCTGATTCAAAGCTCTGTATGTAGAGGGTGTGCAGCATACGGGTAGGCTACCCGACACTGCTAGATTGGAATGTGTATTTCCCTTTAAGCCAGTCAGGCCGGTTACCGGCAATCCTTGTCACAGCTAGCAGAGGGAGCCCCCAGTTCAGTATAAATAGGCTAGGGCCTAGCTCAGGAAGGCAGAAGTTTCTAGACTCAGTGCTGAGAGGGTAGAGTAAGCCCTGTAACCGGATTCCAGATCCGAGGAGAAGGTTCCCCTCCTGAGTCAATATTCGTAGAAGCAAGAAGGGCATAGTTAAACAGCCTGAAGACCCAGAATAAAACAGAAGGCAAGTCTAATCAGCAAGAGGTACTCAAGGTAACAGAGGAGGTACTGGATAAAGACAGATTCAAGGATACGCCAGAGCTAGGGCATCAGACCTTGGAGAATAAGTCACATGTTTCAGGATCAGTCAGGAATAGAGTGCAAGCCTCCTGTACTACAAGTCCTGTGTTAAACCCTCTGAAAATCACCTTGCTATTTACGGCCTGTCTGAACTTATGTAAAACCACTGTCTTCATATGCAAACCAACTGTCTTCAATGGAACTGCGCTTCCAATGACATCCATGCTTGATTACTATTGAAAATTCTAGTAAAGTTCCAGTTTTGGTTGGCTATCACGTGGTTACTCCATTATTCTACCTAACATTATACGGCGTGTCACCGTTCAATTGACACTTGCGTCACGAACATTTATGAACTGCCTGTTCCAGTCGCTGCCCAGATTGAAGACGACAGTGAATCCCAGGTTAGTGGGTTGCCCTGCACTACAGAGCCCAGCATATCTAAGGCTGCACTACTGACCCCCTGGGACACTGCATCGCTCTTTTTGGCGTCACGAACAGGATCCGCATACTTCTGCAGTGCAGAGAAGTGTGAACTGTGTGCTTTAACTATTCCACCACCCTATTGCAAAGACTGTAACCTTTATTCCCAAATCTGTGGATTATAATTGTGCCTGGGGGGAATCGGAGGCGCTGTGCTGTGTTGCGCTACCCCCAGGAAAAGAAAATCGTGGTTGTGGATTACAATTTATCAACTTCTCAACAACCCTGCTTGCTGTCAGGGAATGGTGATCAAGATGGCCACCAGCCGCCTGGAGTGAAGTTTCCCGCGCTGCTGAGGACCTCCGTGGGCGGATCCCTTCAAAGACACCGAAGATCCCGCCCCTCGTCATCATCGCACCGCCGCGGCCCTGTGTCTTCTACGTCACCGCGGTCTCAGGAAGTCCGGAGTCTCTCGAGATCTGGCCTGCGCAAACCCGGCGATACCGGTAAGAACTTGTAACCGGAGGGAAGGGGATTGTTCCGGCCCCTTTAGTCACCAGCGGCCACATTGTAATAAGTTAACATGTCAGATCCAGGAGTCGCCGAGCGGCCGGCCCCGGGAGAGCTTGCTGCTCCTAATCATCCTATGGCCCCCAGCATGATGCCCTTTACTATGCCTTACTATTTTGGGGCCCCATGGTTTCCCCGCTATAAAGGGGAGGCCCATACCTTAAGAGACTTTAAAGAAAAGTTGCTGGCATTATTCAAATTGTACCCCATAAATGCCGAACAGCAGATGGAAATCCTGCTAGCACAATTGGAGGGAGCTGCCCGCAGAGAGGTATTATCCTGGCCTGCTGCTGAAAGGAGTACTCTGGAGCAGATATTCACCCGCCTCAGGGCCACTTTTGAAACGAGGACTGCCTCAGAGGTAAAGATGCACTTCTTTGGCAAGAAACAGAAGTACGGTGAGTCCCTCCGTGACTATGCCCTATCGCTTCAGGAGGCTTTGGGGGCTGTAATCCAGATAGATCCCAAGGAAGCTGATAACCAGGATCAGACCCTGAGGGAACAATTTATTACCGGAGTGTCTAGTGAGCAAAAAAGGACCCAATTAAAGATGCTGTCCGCCCAACACCCTAACGGTACCTTTCTGGACTTTAAAGAACTGGCTATAAAAATTCTGGGGTCAGCAGTATCTACAGAGTTGAGCACACCACCTGAGTTATCAGCCTGCAGGTCAAAACCGTTTATCATTAACCGAGCTGAGGCCGGTCAAGCTGTTCAAGCTACAGCTACCGATACTATCGCCATGCTGACAGAGCAAGTAAATCACCTCACTAAAAGCCTAGAGAGAGTGTGCAGAAAAATGGAGGAATGGGAAAAACCTATGATGTCAGAAGAGGAGTTCCTGTCACCCTCTAAGCCGTTCCCACCTCCATACCAAGAGACTCACCCCAGGGATCCTGGGAGGCGCAATAGGGATCGCAAGCGGCCCGTGTGTACATACTGCAAAAAGGTGGGACACACAGAATCCACGTGCTGGCAGTTAAACGGGCAACCCCTGAGGCTGAGGACCACCCCTCGGGAGGTAGAACACTAGGTCCAAAGGATCCAAATTGGATGCCACGGTATGTAGGATCCCATCCTAAAATCAATGTAGAGATCAACGGGGTCTCCTTTGAAGCCCTATTAGATACTGGGTCTCAGGTCACTACTATTCAGCTGCCCGCCTTTGAAAGATTCTGGGACAACAACCAATTGACCCAGCCGCCTGAATCCTGGGTAGAGATTATCGCCAGCAATGGCAAACCAGTAAAGATTCATGGATACTGGGAACCCACCCTGCAGGTGGGAGAAGTAACCTTGCCTCAACAGGGGGTGATAGTAGTGCAGGACGGCGACCGAGGAGGACATCCTGTCATTCTAGGCACCAATGTCTTCAAAAACTTATTCAGAAATACTTGCCGTATTACACCAGACTCTGCCCACTGCTTCCTCTGCATCCAAGAGGGTGATTCAAAAGACTATCACTGTGTTAAGTGCCCAGCAGAGGTTTGCTAACGGGAAAGGAGAAATTTGTACTGCCAGGATCCGTGATAATAAGCCTGTGACTCTGCCTCCTAATTCTCAAACTCTTTTATGGTGTCGTGCTGTCCTGGGAGTCCAAGGCCAAGATTATCCAGCCCTGGTGGAGCCAATCCAGATGGAGAACTACCCTTATGTGAGAGCTGCCAAGTGCCTGGTGAACGTCTCCCAAGGTAAAGTACCTGTCCGTCTGATTAACCTGAGTGATCATCCTGTTGCGCTTACTAAGCATTACCCTGTTGCCCAGCTTTCTCAGGTGTTCTTCCAAGACATCATCCGTCTTCCAGTGGCAGAAAAGCCGCCAGCTGCAGTCAGCGGATGTCCGCCGGTGCCCCAGTCACAAGTGCCCTGGTGGGAAGAGCTCCATGTCGGGGACGAGACTACCCCCCAACGTCAACAAGAAGGGATACTACAGCTTGTCAAAGAGCACCACCAGGCCTTCAGTAAACATGCTACTGATTATGGAGAGGTTAGTGCCATACAACACACCATACCTACTGGCTCTCATCCTCCTATCAAGGAGAGATACAGACCCTTACCGCCTACTTCATATCAGACTGTAAAAGAAATGATCCAAGAGATGAAAGACTCTAATGTAATCCGGGACAGTCGTAGCCCGTGGGCAGCACCCCTGGTCCTTGTAAAGAAGAAGGATGGTGGTATCCGTTTCTGCGTGGACTATAGAAAAATTAATCAAATAACCCACAAAGACGCGTACCCACTGCCCCGCATTGAGGAGTCACTAACTGCTCTGGGCTCCGCTGCCTATTTCTCCACATTGGACTTGACCAGTGGCTACTGGCAAGTACCCATGGCCCCGGCAGATAGGGAAAAGACTGCTTTCACCACTCCCATGGGCCTGTTCGAATTCAATTGTATGCCGTTCGGGTTATGTAATGCCCCAGGAACTTTCCAGAGACTAATGGAGCGGTGTTTGGGTCACAAAAACTTCGAAACAGTGCTGCTGTATCTAGATGACGTCATTGTGTACTCAAAAACATATGAAGACCATCTGAAACACTTAGCAGAGGTCTTTGAAATCCTTATCAAATATGGCCTGAAGGTAAAGCCATCCAAGTGCCACTTGCTCAAACCTGCGGTAAAATACCTGGGGCATGTGGTAAGCGGAGAGGGCGTACAACCTGACCCTGATAAGTTAGCGGCTGTCCGTAACTGGCCGGTCCCCACTACCGTCAAAGAGGTGAGGGGTTTCCTTGGTTTTGCCGGCTACTATAGACGTTTTATCCCCCATTTTGCTCAAATAGCCGATCCTATCCAGGAACTCTTGAGGGGGCAGCCCAAGAAAAGTCCTAGAACTCCAGTGCCCATTGAGTGGAATGAAGAAAGAGAGATAGCGTTCCAGTTGTTAAAAAAAAAACTGACCGAGCCTCCTGTGTTAGGCTATCCAGACTACAGCAAGCCCTTCCATCTGTATACTGATGCTAGCAAGCGAGGCCTGGGGGCTGTGTTAGCCCAGATCCAAGAGGGAAAAGAAAGAGTGATAGCTTATGCAAGCCGCTCCCTGAAAGGAGCTGAGAAAAATGACCAGAATTATAGTTCCTTCAAACTAGAGTTCCTGGCATTAGTGTCGGCAGTGACGGAGAAATTCAAAGATTATCTAGCCGCTACCCCATTCATTGCATTCACTGATAATAACCCTCTGGCACATCTAAATACAGCTAAATTGGGGGCTTTGGAGCAAAGATGGGCCTCTCGCCTCGCCAACTATGATTTCTCTGTAAAATATCGTGCTGGACGTACTAATGACAATGCTGATGCTTTATCCAGGCTTCCCACAGAGACAGCTCCTGATGATGTGCGAGATGCTTGGGAAGATGTAGAAATGCCGGCCTTCTACCATAAATTTGCTCAACAGGATCAGGCTCGGGCTACCAGTGACAGAGCTGCAGTTCCTTCACCCTCCAGTAGGCCTGAACTCAAAGAAGAAAGGTGGGTGAAACTACAGTCTGAAAGTAGAGTGCTGGGTGAATTGTTGGACTTCATTACCAGTGGCAGAGCCCCTGAGAGGATTCGGCGTAAGAGTACAGATCCTGAGCTCATCAAACTGTGGAGACAGTGCCATCAGCTCTTCATACAAAAGGGCCTGTTGCTACGGAGAAGCCTAGACCCAGTGTCCAACGAAAGAGTGCATCAGATTCTCATACCCCGACGAGATGCAGGTATGGTGTTGGAGATGTACCACAATCAATCCGGTCACTTTGGGGTCCAAAAGACTGAGGCAAATATCCGCCAGCGGTTTTACTGGGTGGGCATGAGAGAAGACATGGAGAAGTGGTGTCGGGAGTGTGTAGCATGTACCTTGAAACGAGGTGAACACCATGATCAGAGGGCACCACTGAGACCCATTGTAAGTACTCGTCCTCTTGAACTTGTCGCCATCGACCATGTGAAACTGGAGCCTAGTCGCTCAGGGTATGTGTACGCTATGACTATTATTGACCATTTCACTAAGTTTGTTGTAGCGGTGCCTGTGAGAGACCAGACGGCCAAGACTACAGCCGAACTGTTCTGGAAACACTTCCTCCTGCCCTACGGTTGTCCAGAAAAGATCCTCACCGATCAAGGTCCTGCTTTTGAGTCCCATCTGTTCCATGAACTGTGCCGCCTGCACAACTGTAAGAAGATCCGGACGACGGCCTACCATCCGCAAGGTAATGGATTATGTGAAAAAATGAATCAGACCTTGATAGAGATGCTGAGGACCGTGCCTCCTGAAACCAGGGGAGATTGGCCTAATCTGTTGCCGCAGCTCATGTTCACGTACAATCATACCATACACTGTTCCACCGGGTATACCCCCTTTTATTTGATGTTTGGGCGCCAAGGGTTATTGCCTGCTGATCACTCCTTGGACGTACTCGTACCTGATTGCATCAATCCATTACCTAATACCGACTGGGTTGCTGAACACCAAAGGCGATTGAATACGGCCCAAGCTATTGTTCAGGAACGTATGGACTATGCTAGAGACCGGCAGCAGAGAGACTATGACCAAGCAGCCCATGCAGAACCCTTGACAATAGGGGCTGTGGTATGGTTAAAAAATAACCGCCGTACCAGTAAACTGGACAGTAAATGGGAGCAAAGTCCCTATGTTGTCACTGCAATCCCAAATGTTGGAACTCACACTTATGAGATCACCCGGGAAGGCAGGGGATCCCAAATTGTACACCGAAACCGGTTAAAGCTCTGCCTGACACCAGAACCCAGTGCCGAGAGTTCTATATCTGAACCCCCTGTGTCAGAGTCATCAATACAGCCCGAGGATCCTATGCAGGCTGTCCGTAATCTAAGGTATGACGCTGATCCCATGCATTGGCTTCTGACACCATGGTTGAACTTGTTGGTGCCCGCTCCGGCACCTACTGTACCTTTACTTCCAGAAGAGCCGGTTCAAGATGCCCCGGATCCAGTTCCCCCTCTAGTGGTTCCTGTTGTTCCTGTTGTTCCTGACCAAGGTCTCACGGATGGAGATCCTCCTGTTGCTCCTCCCTCTTCTACCTCGGTGCTAAGGGAAGAGGAAACCCCTGTGTTGAGAAGGTTCACCCGGATGACCAGGGGACGTCCGCCAGTCCATTTAGGAGACTTTGACTATGCTGGTGGTGTCTCCTCCCGAACAGTTGTTACTAGAAATAGCCTGCTTGACGTTTGTGCGCAAGAATGGACTCCTCCACGTGAGCCCTTGCCTGTTCTACACCCACGGGGAAATCCTGTGTAGTTCTTTATTATACTTCAGTCAAGGAAAAAAATAGACTTACCTGGTTCACCTTAAGTCCGCTGTGCCAGGTCAGCGGCCGTGCCTAAGAAGCAAGAAGACGCCCTTTTTCTTGCGTCATTTGTTCATCAAGTCGCAAATGTTATATTTTTGTGTGAAATAGTTGTTTATCATATTTATAATGTAATGTTTAAATTATGCATCAGCTTATGTTGGTTCAGGCATGTGTGTGAGTACGAGGCCTTACTCACGTTAAAGTCTGGGGGTGTGCAGCATACGGGTAGGCTACCCGACACTGCTAGATTGGAATGTGTATTTCCCTTTAAGCCAGTCAGGCCGGTTACCGGCAATCCTTGTCACAGCCAGCAGAGGGAGCCCCCAGTTCAGTATAAATAGGCTAGGGCCTAGCTCAGGAAGGCAGAAGTTTCTAGACTCAGTGCTGAGAGGGTAGAGTAAGCCCTGTAACCGGATTCCAGATCCGAGGAGAAGGTTCCCCTCCTGAGTCAATATTCGTAGAAGCAAGAAGGGCATAGTTAAACAGCCTGAAGACCCAGAATAAAACAGAAGGCAAGTCTAATCAGCAAGAGGTACTCAAGGTAACAGAGGAGGTACTGGATAAAGACAGATTCAAGGATACGCCAGAGCTAGGGCATCAGACCTTGGAGAATAAGTCACATGTTTCAGGATCAGTCAGGAATAGAGTGCAAGCCTCCTGTACTACAAGTCCTGTGTTAAACCCTCTGAAAATTACCTTGCTATTTCCGGCCTGTCTGAACTTATGTAAAACCACTGTCTTCATATGCAAACCAACTGTCTTCAATGGAACTGCGCTTCCAATGACATCCATGCTTGATTACTATTGAAAATTCTAGTAAAGTTCCAGTTTTGGTTGGCTATCACGTGGTTACTCCATTATTCTACCTAACATTATACGGCGTGTCACCGTTCAATTGACACTGGCGTCACGAACATTTATGAACTGCCTGTTCCAGTCGCTGCCCAGATTGAAGACGACAGTGAATCCCAGGTTAGTGGGTTGCCCTGCACTACAGAGCCCAGCATATCTAAGGCTGCACTACTGACCCCCTGGGACACTGCAGGTGTATCTCACACGGTCTGAACCACTGTAGGCCTGAAGTAAATATATCTTTGGCTGTCAAAATGGCTGTATTTCAAATGGCTGTATTTCAATAGAGATGTCCCGAACTAATCGCCGGCAAACAGTTCCCGACGAACATAGCTTGTTCATGTTCGCTGCAGTGGGCGAACATATGCAATGTTTGGTCCACCCCCTAGGCTGCTGCTGATTTAATAGGGAAATCGATAGCTAGGCAAGTGTATTCAGTGTCCACTCCAGTCCTGAAGGACTCATCTAATCTCTGCTGTAAGGACAGCACCCCAAAAAACCCTTTTTAGGGCTAGAAAATCAGTCTGCTTTTTTTTCCTGTGTAATCAAATTGCAGTTGCCTGCCTGCCTGCCAGCGTGTGTGTCAGGCTCACAGCCCTGCAAGTGCATAGTGTCACCAGCGCAACTCATATCTGGTGTCACATTCGATTATATTTAAAGAAAAACAACAATTACGTAACAGGGATTAAACTGATAGGAATAGTACTACTTAACACACCACGCATATTGGGATTGCATAGTACATTACACAGCGCACGCGCAGTGCCCCAAATTGGAATTAGGAGAACCGACCAAGTATCTTTTTCCATCTCCCGGTTCCTAAAATCGATGTCATATACACTTTCACTGATAGGGGACGTAACAGGGATTAAACTGATAAGAATAGTACTACTTAACACGCCGCTCATATCTGGTGGCACATTCGATTGCACGCGCAGTGCCCCAAATTTGAAGTAGGAGGACCGACCAAGCATCTTTTTCCATCTCCTGGTTCCTAAAATCAATGCCATATACACGTCCCCTAATAGGGGACGTAACAGGGATTAAACTGATAAGAATAGTACTACTTAACACGCCGCTCATATCTGGTGGCACATTCGATTGCACGCGCAGTGCCCCAAATTTGAAGTAGGAGGACCGACCAAGCATCTTTTTCCATCTCCTGGTTCCTAAAATTGATGCCATATACACGTCCCCTGATAGGGGACGTAACAGGGATTAAACTGATAAGAATAGTACTACTTAACACGCCACTCTTATCTGGTGGCACATTAGATTGCACGCGCAGTGCCCCAAATTGGAATTAAGAGGACCGACCAAGCATCTTTTTCCATCTCCCGGTTCCTAAAATCGATTCCATATACACATCCCCTGATAGGGGACGTAAAAGGGATTAAACTGATAGGAATAGTACTACTTAACACACCACTCCTATCTGGTGGCACATTCGATTGCGTGCAGTGCCCCTAATTAGAAGTAGGAGGACCGACCAAGCATCTTTTTCCATCTCCCGGTTCCAAAAATCGATTCCATATACACGTCGCCTGATAGGGGACGTAACAGGGATTAAACTGATAGGAGTGGTGTGTCAAGTAGTACTATTCCTATCTGGTGGCACAGTATATTGCACGCGCAATGCCCCAAATTGGAAGGAGAAGGACCAACCAAGCATCTTTTTCCATCTCCCGGTTCCTAAAATCTATTCTATACATGTCCCCTTATAGGGGACGTAACAGGGATTAAACTGATAGGAATAGTACTACTTAAAGGGGTTGTCCCACTTCATTAAATATATTTTAACTAATTCATTTACCCCCACTGAACATATCTTCTTATATATGTAATTTTCAAAAAGTTACCATTCGTCCAATAAATGCTTCTATGAGATCCCTTTGTTTATTCTTGTCTCCCATGGATACGGCCTCTTCTGGCCGGCCGAATCGCTGTGCCGCGCCTGCGCACCACAGCTGAAGACATTCCTCGTCCTGCCTCTCCATTATTATGAGAACGCGCACGTCCGCGCATGCGCAGTATATCCTGTGTGTCTGAGATAGAGCTGCGCATGCGCGGACATCCGAGCAGTTAGGGCGAGTCTGCGGAGTGAGAGGACGGACGTTGGAGGAACGGGATACTCTTTCCAAAAAGGTAAGTATAATAACTACTGGCCCACTAATCCACCAACGATTATTGAGTATTGGGCAACAAAGGGGATTATCAATATATGTCATATATAGAATGGTGGAGAGATAGTACAAGTGTAGGACTGAAATAACACTGATATGTAGCAGAGCTAGGTATGCTCTAGAACATTCTCAGTGATTGGTGTGGTTGGGATTATCAATATATGTCATATATAGAATGGTGGAGAGATAGTACAAGTGTAGGACTGAAATAACACTGATATGTAGCAGAGATAGGTATGCGCTGGAACATTCTCAGTGATTGGTGTGGTTGGGATTATCAATATATGTCATATATAGAATAGTGGAGAGATAGTACAAGTGTAGGACTGAAATAACACTGATATGTAGCAGAGCTAGGTATGCGCTGGAACATTCTCAGTGATTGGTGTGGTTGGGATTATCAATATAAGTCATATATAGAATGGTGGAGAGATAGTACAAGAGGAGGGTAATACACTGATATGTAGCTGCGTTGAATATGCACATTATTACTCAAATGTAGTACAGCTCTAATGGTAACAAATCTGCATCTGTGCTGTTCAGTGATTTTTTTATAGGAGACAAAAAAATGAATCATATGGATACTAGCAGACATGCATTTGGGATGCAGTAAATTACAGTTTCTGCTGCACAGATAGGCTTTGGAATAGATATGAAAAGTTTTATGTGTAGTTAGTATTCGGGACTAGTGTTGATCACGAATATTCAAATTGAAAATTTTAATTGCGAATATCGGCACTTCGAGAATTCGCGAATATTTCGAATATTGCAAAATATATTCGTAATTGCAAATATTCGATTTTTGGGGAAATACCAGTTCATGCAAATTTTTATGCGAAAATTTGTATGCCAATTTTAGCAATCAAGAAAATAATGCCTGGTGATCATGAATTCACCCAAATATTCGCGAAATATCGCGAATTCAAATATTGCCCCTGCCGCTCATCACTATTGATCATGCAGAAAGATATGCTGTGACAGTAGTAGCAAGTGATTGGTGTTCCTAACAGATATTACAAAAGGAGATATGTTGTGACAGTAGTCACAAGCATATCATACTTCTCACAGATAATCCCATTACCCCTATCATTAATACACAATACGATGGTCATGACTTTGAGTTGGGGTATCTAAATGAAACAAGTGTAGGAAATTAAGTCATTGAGACCCAGCGGTTTGACTCTTTGTAATATAAATGTCCACTGGGCCTCCTTGCGTAATGATAGATTATTGATATCTCCCTCCCTTGGAGGAGTTCTAATGTGTTTCATCCCTTGGAATTTTATAAAGTTGCTCATGCCAGGGTGGTGCATCAATATATGTTGCGCAATTGGAGTATCCGCCCGCTTGGCAATATCCAGGATATGTTTCCCTATTCGCCTCCTGAACTCCCTCTTTGTTTTTCCTACAAATGGTTTATTACAGACGCAAGTAGCCACGAACACCACCCCCACAGTCTTACAGTTGATAAACGATCTAATATTATAGCTCCTTCCGGTAGTTGCACTTACCGCTTTATTGCCTTTTTGAATTGCTTTACAAGCAACGCACCCTCTACACTTAAAGGTGCCATTCAGTTTCCTTGCTAGCCATGTTTCACTCGTGGGAGTGGTGAAGGCACTATGTACCAATTTATCCCTAATGTTACATCTTCGACGATATGTAATTGACGGATAATTACCAACTAGATGTCCAATATCTGGATCAGACTTCAGAATCCCCCAATGGTCCCTCAAGATTTCCTGCGCCTCTTTGTGTGCCCAGTCATAAGTGCCGATGATCCGCACTTTAGTATCATAATTGTCTTGAGTCTTGGGGTGCAACAAACTCTCTCTATCACATGCAGCCGCATGCTGGTACGCTTTTCTTAGGGTCGATTGTGGGTACCCTCTCTGTGTAATCCTCCTTTGGAGGTCATTGGCTGCCATCTTCAAATCGATCCACTTGGAACATTTGCGCTGGGCCCTAAGGTATTGACCTTTGGGGATACCTTGCTTTAGTGTACTAGGGTGACCACTTTCCCATCTAAGCAGTTGTTGTTATTTTGCAGGACTGGTCAATGCTCACAGAGATATCCAGAAAGGTCTCATTGATCTCACTGGTAAAGTATAGAACCAGATTGTTACCATTAAGCAAGGAGGCAAAATCTTTGAATCCGGTCTTAGTGCCCTTTCAGAGGATGAAGATATCATCAATGAACCTCATCCATAATATGATGGATGAGGTCCATTGTTCCATCTTCTCACTGAAGACCACCTCTCTTTACCACCAGCCCAGGTAGAGATTGGCAAAGGTAGGGGCACAGGGGCTCCCCATTGCCACCCCCCTGAGCTGGTGGTAAATCCTACGGTCAAAAAAGAATATATTGTGGCTCAAAATGAACCACAAAAGTCTCACCACAAATCCATTATGTAGGGAGAGGTGTGATCCACGCTCAGCCAGGAAGGCCCTGACAGCCTCACATCCCCTATCATGGGGGATAGAGCTGAACAGAGACTCCACATCCAAACTGGCTAGGAGGGTCCTCTCATCATAATAGACATCATTGAGGCATTGATAAGTGGCATTGATTCAATGAGGTGCTGATAGCATTCTTTAGAAATGTTGGCCCATATTGATAGGATAGCATCTTGCAGTTGATGGAGATTTGAGGGATGCACATCCAGGGCACGAAGCTCCCGTTCCACCACATCCCAAAGATGCTCTATTGGGTTGAGATCTGGTGACTGTGCGGGCCATTTTAGTACAATGAACTCATTGTCATGTTCAAGAAACCAATTTGAAATGATTCAAGCTTTGTGACATGGTGCATTATCCTGCTGGAAGTAGCCATCAGAGGATGGGTACATGGTGGTCATGAAGGGATGGACATGGTCAGAAACAATGCTCAGGTAGCCCGTGGCATTTAAACAATGGCCAATTGGCACTAAGGGGCCTAAAGTGTGCCCAGAAAACATCCCCCACACCATTACACCACCCCCACCAGCCTGCACAGTGGTAACAAGGCATGATGGATACATGTTCTCATTCTGTTTACGCCAAATTCGGACTCTACCATTTGAATGTCTCAACAGAAATTGAGACTCATCAGACCAGGCAACATTTTTCCAGTCTTCAACAGTCCAATTTTGGTGAGCTTGTGCAAATTGTAGCCTCTTTTTCCTATTTGTAGTGGAGATGAGTGGTACCCGGTGGGGCCTTCTGCTGTTGTAGCCCCTCCGCCTCAAGGTTGTGCGTGTTGTGGTTTCACAAATGCTTTGCTGCATACCTCGGTTGTAACGAGTGGTTATTTCAGTCAACGTTGCTCTTCTATCAGCTTGAATCAGTCGGCCCATTCTCCTCTGACCTCTAGCATCAACAAGGAATTTTCGCCCACAGGACTGCCGCATACTGGATGTTTTTCCCTTTTCACTCCATTCTTTGTAAACCCTAGAAATGGTTGTGCATGAAAATCCCAGTAACTGAGCAGATTGTGAAATACTCACACCGGCCCGTCTGGCACCAACAACCATGCCACGCTCAAAATTGCTTAAATCACCTTTCTTTCCCATTCTGACATTCAGTTTGGAGTTCAGGAGATTGTCTTGACCAGGACCACAACCCTACATGCATTGAAGCAACTGCTGTGTGATTGGTTGACTAGATAATCGCATTAATGAGAAATAGAACAGGTGTTTCCTAATAATTCTTTAGGTGAGTGTACATCTCATTGTCTAGGACCACCACATTGCCCCCTTTATCAGAGGGTTTTATTACTATTGTCTTGTCCCTTTGTAAAATCTCTAAAGCATCCACTTCCTCTGAAGCCGCATGTGTGATCCGTGTTTCCTGTCCGTCAAAAAAATATGATCTGTCCTATTTTTTTGACGGACAACGGTTCACGGACCCATTCAAGTCAATGGGTCCGTGAAAAAACACGGATGCACACAAAATTGGCATCGGTGTCCGTGATCCGTGGCCGTAGGCTACTTACACACAGACGGATCCGAAGATCCGTCTGCATAAAAGCTTTTTCAGAGCTGAGTTTTCACTTTGTGAAAACTCAGATCCGACAGTATATTCTAACACAGAGGTGTTCCCATAGTGATGGGGACGCTTCTAGTTAGAATATACTACGAACTGTGTACATGACTGCCCCCTGCTGCCTGGCAGCCCCGGATCTCTTACAGGGGGCTGTGATCCGTACAATTAACCCCTCAGGTGCCGCACACTGTGCCACCAATGATATAAATACAATAGAGGGAGGGCCGCACACTGTGCCACCAATGATATAAATACAATAAAGGGAGGGAGGGGGGCCGGGGGGGGGCACACACTGTGCCACCAATGATATAAATACAATAGAGGGAGCCGCACACTGGCCACCAATGATATAAATACAATAGAGGGAGGGGGGGTTGCACTGGCCACCAATGATATTCAAACTGGGGAGGGAGGGGGGTCTGCTTCCTGCTGCCTGGCACTCCCTGATCTCTTACAGGGGGATATGATACGCACAATTAACCCCTTCAGGTGCGGCACCTGAGGGGTTAAATGTGCGGATCACAGCCCCCTGTAAGAGATCGGGTGCTGCCAGGCAGCAGGGGGCAGTCATGTACACAGTTCTCAGTATATTCTAACTAGAAGCGTCCCCATCACCATGGGAACGCCTCTGTGTTAGAATATACTGTCGGATATGAGTTTTCACGATGTAACTCAAATCCGATGGTATATTCTAACAGAGGCGTTTCCATGGTGATGGGGACGCTTCAAGTTAAAATATACCATCGGATTGGAGAAAACTCCGATCCGATGGTATGAAAGGGACTCCTGACTTTACATTGAAAGTCAATGGGGACGGATCCGTTTGCAATTGCACCATATTGTGTCAACGTCAAAGTGATCCGTCCCCATTGACTTGCATTGTAATTCAGGACGGATCTGTTTGGCTCCGCACGGCCAAAAATCAAGGAAGACCCACGGACGAAAAAACTGTCACGGATCACGGACCAACGAAACCCCGTTTTGCGGACCGTGAAAAAATACTGTCGTGTGCATGAGGCTTTAGATTGTTGAATGATGGCATATGCAGACGCCAATATATTACTAAGCTACTGATTGAGGTTACCAGATGTAGGCAACTGCCCACCTGCTGCTGATTCATATGGAAAAAAACTGTCATTTAGCAGCAGGTGGGCGGGGAAGAATCAGGAGCTCATGAATATTCAGGACTCATCATTATCAGC
Source organism: Bufo gargarizans (assembly GCF_014858855.1). Lineage (NCBI taxonomy): Eukaryota > Metazoa > Chordata > Amphibia > Anura > Bufonidae > Bufo > Bufo gargarizans. The sequence continues at coordinate 381,841,849 of NC_058085.1, forward strand.
TGGAGCTTTTCAATACAAGATGTTGGCAGATTGACTGGGTCAATTAAAGAAAGTGACCCAGCATTTTGCTAAGAGAATCAGTCACTTATTTATGTTGCCCTTAGTTAGGACACCATAAAACTGGTGACAGGTTCCCTTTAAATCTGCATATATGAGTGTGACTCTATCAATTGTGCGTTGAATGAGATTATAGCACATTGTCATACTCCACTAGTGGTAGAAAGGCAGTGGGGGAACGCGAGGTATATTTTCATTTTGTGCCCTCATGTATTTGATGCCCAGCCTGATAAGGACTTTGTGAACTTCCACATTTATTTTTTAAGTTGACTATTTAATAAAGTGTATTTTAGCGACATTTATTCAGGCGGTTAACCAGTTTTAAATATGACTAAAATGGACAGCGTATATAAAGACAAGCTGATAAAGCTATTGCACAGCAGTATAAAGTTATAGTGGTGCTAAATGGGAGGACAAATGGGACTACACTGTAATAGCCCTGCACTGCTGCTACTTTGTAGATGGCATGCGGGCAAACAATGAAGAGGATCCAATATGCCGCATGAGTGTTATGGCCCCAGCGGATCAGCAAGCGTGTGGGGAGTCGAATTCCCAGTCTCCCACATTTCTGATGCCCGATTACCCTTCAAAGTGAATATTTATGAACACTCACAGTTATTTACCTACCTGAGGCACTGTCAGTGTTGGACACACAGAGCTCCTGACGTAGTCTCGTAATATTAGTATCTACAGTTGTCCGATTAAATTCGTTTTCCTTTGTATTCTGGTTATAAAAGAAAACTGAAAGACACAAAGTGAATCCGAGTATGAAAGTGAATAAACACTGACACCTTCAAGTGTCACATTTAGAATTGTGTTTTTGTATTTTCAGTGAGTCCCTGAGAAGCTGGTGCAGAGGATGAGGGTGGTAGTTGCCCTGATGTGTCACAGTGTACTCCCTCAGGCAGTCACTCCTTGGGTATCAGTGCAGTGGAAATGTAGTTAGAAGAATCAGGCCAGAAGTGAACGTATATAACAGTCTCTTTTTACAAAGTATAACTTATGGCACATCCATCAGCATTAAAGGGGTTGTCCTGCCATTTATATTGATGACCTATTGTCAGGATAGGTCATCAGTACCCGATCAGCGGGGGTCAGACACCCAGCACCCGCACCAATCACCTATTAGAAGAGGAGGTGATGATCCATGTGAGTGCTGCTTCCTCTCCATCCAGCGGACAGGGTGGCGAAGTGTAATTACATGTAATTGATCCATTCAAGTGAATAGAGAGTACTCATCAATACACTGCACCGCTGTAACTTCCGACACGACGGGCAGTGTAATGGAAGCAGCGCTTGCCTCCTCTTCAAACAGCTGATCAGTGGGGGTGGTGGGTAGTCGACCCCCACCAATCAGATCCTGATAACCTATCCTGACGATAGTTCATCAATATAAATGGCGAGAGAACCCCTTTAAATACAAAGTGCAGTTTCTGGCACCAGATGAGGAGGTACGGTGCAAGGTTGGATGGAAAGTTAATGACACTACCAGGCAGTTGTTGATATAGGTGTACACTGCCATACTGGCTTAATGTTAGTCTGGCCTAGTGGTGGCTTAGGTACAGTGCCTTAAAAAGGTATTCATACTCCTTGAACGTTACACATCTTTCACGTTACAACCACAAACTTAAATGCATTTTATTGGGAGTTTATGTCATAGACTAAGACAAAGTAGCAAGTATGTGTGAAGTGAAAAGAAAATGATGCACAGTTTTTTAATTTTCTAAATAAAATAAAAATCAGAAAAGTGAGTACATTTGTATTCAGCCCCCTGATACCCCTAAAAGAAATCCAGTGTGACCAACGGTCTTCAGAAGTCACCTCATTAGTAAATAGAGTCTATCTGTATGTAATGTATTCTCGGTTTAACCACAGCTGTTCTGAGAAGCCCTCAGAGGTTTGTGAGAGAACATTAGTGATCAAACAGCATCATGAAAAGCAAGGAACACATCAGACACACCAATGCAGTAATAGTGCAAATAATAGGATATGTCCTATAAAATGCAAATCCAACAGTCTAAAACAGTAGGTGCAAACACTGGCATACAGTGGCATCTAAGGCCCCTTTCACGGGTGAGATTGCCGCGCGAATGTGATGCGGGAGGTGAACGCATTGCACCCGCACTGAATCCCGACCCATTTTCATTTCTATGGGGCTGTTCACATGAGCGGTGATTTTCACGCATCACTTGTGTGTTGCTTGAAAATTGCAGCATGCGCTATATTGTGCGTTTTCCACGCAACGCAGGCCCCATAAAAGTGAATGGGGCTGCGTGAAAATCGCAAGCATCCGCAAGCAAGTGCGGATGCGGTGCGATTTTCACGCACAGTTGCTAGGAGACGATCGGGATGGAGACCCGATCATTATTATTTTCCCTTATAACATGGTTATAAGGGAAAATAATAACATTCTGAATACAGAAGGCATAGTACAATAGCGCTGGAGGGGTTAAAAAAGAAATACAAATAATTTAACTCACCTTAATCCACTTGCTCGCGCAGCCGGCATCTCTTCTGTCTGTCTTCTGTGCTGTGTGCAGGAAAAGGACCTGTGGTGACATCACATGATCCATCACATGATCCAGCGGCCTGAGGAAGCGCGATCCCACGCGCGAAATGGCCGTCGCCGCTTGCAACAGTGTGTCCGCCCCTGGATCCTTTATGTATTGTCTTCTAAGGAAGCTTGAATAAAGTAACCACTACTTATCTACTCCGGTGAGTGCCGCGACTTCTTCCTCTTCTCTCTACCCATCGCATACTTTGTCTCAACCTCTGTTTCGCTGAGCACCACAGAGCGGAGTATATCGTACCACACCAGCGGTTTCTCATTACTACAGGCTACATCAGTACAGGCAGTGCCGCCGTGAACTTCTCTCCTCACACATGGGAAAAATATATGTCACATACTAGGTCTTAACAGAGTTTTCCTATCTCAAGAGTTTGTGGCATATCACTCCACAAAGCGCACGGCGTCATAGCAACCAATGATGCCGTCCGCTCCTGCTCTGAACAGGAATCCAGCCCGGCATACCACGGACCGCTCTCGGCCGCGGAACACGGCTGTGTGCATTCAGCCTAAAGGAGAGCACACCGCTTAGGCTACTTTCACACCTGCGTTAGGTGCGGATCCGTCTTGTATCTGCACAGACGTTTCCGCACCTATAATGCAAACACTTATATCCGTTCAGAACGGATCCATATGCATTACCATTTGACTTACACTAAAAGTCAATGGGAGGCGGATCCGTTTTCAATTGCACCATATTGTGTCAGTGAAAACTGATCCGTCCCCATTGACTTACATTGTAAGTCAGGACGGATCCGTTTCGCTCCGCATCGTCAGGCGGACATCAAAACGCTGCAAGCTGCGTTTTGGTGTCCGCCTCCAGAGCGGAATGGAGGCGGAACGGAGCCAAACTGATGCATTCTGAGCGGATCCTTATCCGTTCAGAATGCATTGGGGCTAAACTGATCCGTTTTGGGCCGCTTGTGAGATCCCTGAAACGGATCTCACTCTTAGCGATATGCCACAAACCTTGACATGGGAATACCCTTTTAAGCTATACATACACCTTTCAGCCAAGGCCATCTTTAATACTGATTGGACCCTCAGCAAGAATTTATTTGGGCCCCCTGGATCCCGCCTTCCCACACCCTAGCATGCACTCACGCCCCCCACCACAACACACAAAAATAATCCACACACCTCGTAGAGTAGTAAACTTTAATAATGATGAGTGGCCACTAGAGGTGTTCCTTGGCAGTAATGTAAATACTATGTAAAAAATGTATAGAAAGACTGAAAACTCGCCAGCTGGACCAATTAGAGACTAAGAACAGATAGTGGCAATAATATTTAATAGTTAATAGCCCTATATTAAATCTACATCAATAAAATCTATAATACATAATAAATCATTATAAATATATCACCTAAATAATAAAACAGAGCTGTAAACGCAGTGTGGAAGGACAAGGTCTATAAATATGCCTAATATATATGCAATAAAACGTACCCAATGTATAAATATAGAGGATCACAATAATTTATATAGTGGGGCAAATATTAACGATAAATAAAAATATCTAATTATTATATTCAGTAGATGTTCAGAAAATGCTCATATAGGACAATATTGAGTTCAATGAGAAGTGTGCCAGATGAGGTATTCGAAAACTAGATATATCTGTATTCGAAAAAATCAGTTCATTTGTTCAAGTGCAATTCAGTCCGGAGTACCGAACAGACATACGGTCATACAGTCAATGGCTGTGATTCACTTGTTCAAGTTCAGTTCACTCAGAAGGCCAGATAAGCATACGGTCAATTAATATGTTACACCCGTTAATTTTGCCGTCTGATGTGAGTATAGCCGTGGCGTCCCACGTGGCTCACTGTATCAGATCCGGCTGTACCTGATTCCAGACGCTTGCTTAGGGTGGTTCGGAGGTTCATGCGGTTCCCAGCATAGAGGGACTCCTGGCAGTGTTCGCCGATGTTGCAAGTCTTAGCCTGGTTGGCGGTTAATGAGGTGTTCCCTCCGGATGGACAGAAGCGATAATTCCGACAGGTTTAAAATCCGGTTATCGGGATGTTGGGGTCTCATACAAGTTCATCAGCTGATGTTCAAGGTATACAGAAACCATTGAACTCAATATTGTCCTATATGAGCATTTTCTGAACATCTAATGAATATAATAATTAGATATTTTTATTTATCGTTAATATTTGCCCCACTATATAAATTATTGTGATCCTCTATATTTATACATTGGGTACGTTTTATTGCATATATATTAGGCATATTTATAGACCTTGTCCTTCCACACTGCGTTTACAGCTCTGTTTTATTATTTAGGTGATATATTTATAATGATTTATTATGCATTATAGATTTTATTGATGTAGATTTAATATAGGGCTATTAACTATTAAATATTATTGCCACTATCTGTTCTTAGTCTCTAATTGGTCCAGCTGGCGAGTGCTCAGTCTTTCTATACATTTTTTACATTTTATTTCCGTTTATGACTGGGTGAGTCATTTTTAGACTTAGCAGCACCCATTCCACAACCAGTTACAGAGTGAGCCACCATATTTTCATTATATTTTCATTATATCGTAATGTAAATACTGCCCTTTTTTCTGAAAAGGCAGTGTTTACATTAAAAAGCTTGCAGAGACGCGCTATAGACACCAGAACTGCTACGTTTAGCTGTTGTGGTTCTGGTGACTATAGTGTCCCTTAATATAGAGGGGAAAAAAGTCAGCACAAAATTATAAAATAAAATGGCTGTATCATTATTCTAAAAATTAACAACTTCTGACACAAAAATATAGTATTTTTCAGATAACTTTTTATTTACTTTTTACAATGTGCAGATAGTACTGTACTACTAACCCCTCTATCCACTCCTACATACAGGGTAAGGCCTCATGCACACGACCGTTGTTTTGGTCCGCATCCGAGCCGCCGTTTTTGCGGCTCAGGTGTGGACCCATTCACTGCAATGGGGCTGCAAAGATGCGGACAGCACTCCGTGTGATGTCCGCATCCGTTGCACCGTTCTGTGGCCCCGCAAAAAAATATAGCATGTCCTATTTTTGTCCGTTTTGCGGACAAGAATAGGCATTTCTACAATGTTTTTTGCGTATCCGCGGTTTGCGGGCCGCAAAAAACGGCACGGTCGTGTGCATGTAACCTAATACAGCGCCACATACCTCTTACATTCAGTGACGTCTCTTTGATGTAGATGTTCTCTTTCCTCATCTTCTCCTTTCAGACTTTCAGACCAGACCACCATTTTTCAGCCATTTCTCGTCTCTGCAGTTTGACAAACAAAATCTTAGTTTTACTACTTTTCCATCATCCTCCCATCTTCAGGACAAATGATCCTACCACCCCCAATACTGTGCCGCTGTGCTCTCCAATACTATAGTGCAGAAACAGATAAACCCCCTGATAATACTAGTACCATGCAGATAGTGCCCTTCATATAATTACTGGCACACAGTGCCCTAAAATAACTGTGCACAGCAAATAGTGCTCCTGACACTTATAGTGTAAACATAACGTCCCCAAAAATAATTGTGGTAAGCGGATACTGTGCCAAGGTGCCCCCACAGTAATAGTGCTCCCAAAAGTCCCACCACTAGGAATAATTCACTGCTAGAGCACACATGGTAGTAATAGTGTTCCTACAGTGCCCCCAACATGTCCCCACTGTGCCCCAGAAGTAATAAAGCTCCCATAGTGCCCATACTAGTAATCATGTTCCCCATAAACCCAAGTAGTAATAAAGCCCATAATAATGCCCCCAGTAGTAATAATTCTCCTTATAATGTGCCCGTGCAAAAAATACTCCCCTTTAATACCCCCAGTTTAGCTAATGTCGCCATAGTGCCCCCATAATGTGCCAGTATAAAATACCCCTATATAGGGCCCCCAGTAAATGCCCCCATAGTGCTCCTCTACCCCCTTCTTCCAAGTTCCCCCATAATGTACCAGTATAAAATGCCCCATATATAGTGCCCCAGTAGATGCCCTCAGTGTCCCCCATAATTTGCAAGTATAAAATACCCTTTCTTAGTGACCCCCATAGATGACCCAATAGTACTCCTCTCTCCCCTTCCCCATAGTACCCACCATAATGTGCCCCAGTATAAAATGCCCCTATACAGAGCCACCCATACAAAATACCCCTTCTATGTGGCCTCAGTAGAAGCCACCATAGTGTTCCTCTCCCCCTTACCCCCCTATAAAATACCACTTCTTTGTGGCCTCAGAAGATGCCCCCATAGTGCCCCCAATAATGTGCCAGTAAAAAGTGCTACCAATAATGTGTCAGTAAGAAGTGCCCCCATAGATGCCCCCACAGTGCCCCCCAATAATGTGCCATTAAGATGTGCCCCCATAGATGCCCCCCAATCATGTGCCAGTAACAAGTACCCTCATAGATGCCCCCTCCAATCATGTGCCAGTAACAATTACCCCCAATCATGTGCCAGTAACAATTACCCCCATAGATGTCCCCCAATCATGTGCCAGTAACAAGTACTCCCGTAGATGCCCCCCAATCATGTGCCAGTAACAAGTGCCCCCATAGCTGCCCCCCAATCATGTGCCAGTAAGTAGTACCATATAAAAAAATAAACACTTATACTTACCTCCATCAGGCTGGCAGTGATGCGATGCAGGCCTCTTCCGGCCTTTGTCTCGCGCTGTACAGATCAGGCGGCGGAATGACGTCATTGCGCTGCCTGCACCGGCCTCTGATAGGCTGCAGGCACTAAGCCTGCAGCCTATCAGAGGAACGGGGAAGGGAGTCGCATCCCTCCTCTGCCCCGCTGCAGCACATCTATCTGTATCGCTGTCCTGAGGACGACAATACAGATGACTATGGAGATGAGCGCTTCCACAATGGAAGCGCTCATCTCCCTGTACCCTGCCGCCGCCCCCCACCTGTCACCAGGGCCGCGCCGCCTGGGGCCATCGCCACATTTTGCATAATTGGCGGTGCGGCCCTGCTAGCGCCCCCTGGAATTTTGCTCCCGGGGCAAAGTTTCCCCCACGCTACGCCACTGGCCAGCGGGGCTCAAGAGGCAGCTGCCTTGGGCCCCCCAGAAGCAACTGGGCCCGGGCTGCTGCCCCTTTTGCCCCACGTTAAAGACGGCCCTGCTTTCAAAAGCTCTCAGCTGAACAGCTAATCCTCTTAACCTCCCCATACACATGCATGCACAGTTTGACCAATCATACAATGTTCTTAATGGTCACTGTGAAATATGCTACTGCCTGACGCCTCTGACAGCAGTTTATCTCCCTTGTACCGTGTTAAAATTGAACATGCTTGATTTTTCTTATCCAAACATAAGTCAAATGAAGGTGGGCCTAACAACTTCTACACATTAGAGAGTTGGTCGCTTCGCACTAAATTGGCAGGTTTGACTGATCTTTGTGTAATGTGTATGGCCAGCTTCATAGTGTTTAATCATTAAAACTCCAAGCCCTGATAATGAACACTTTGAAACATGGCTTCTTGGGGAAGAGGACGGAGAATGGTGGCTCCAGGGTCAGGAAACAGCCCTCTAGACATTCATATGCAGCAATACTGGTCATAAGAATTAGTAATAACATGACCTACCCACAAATCCACAAAGGAGAGCAATAATGATGATGATGAGGACCGCAATAAGAATTTTGAGAATTCTGTATCTGCACCTTGTCAAGACTTTTTCTTGAACCTCTGTCAATAAATATAGAATGTGTTAAGATTGTGAACATAAAGGAACATAAAGGATGCTAAGACTGTAGGAAGAAATGAACTGGCAGGGAGTTAATGTACATTGAAGGATTATTGAGTAACACTCTATCCACTAGATAACTGATAGATTGGTGGTGGCTCAGTTACTGAGAACTGAAGAATTGGGGGCCCTGTGCCCCAAAAATGAATGGATTGGATGATTAAGATTTGGACTGCCACTTCATTCATCTCAATGGGACAAATGAAGATAGACAAGCACAATGCTCGACTGCCTCCAACAGTCTAATAGAAGACTGGAGCAGTAGTGAACATGCTTGTCCAGCCCTGTATCACCATGATCAGTGGGGCCCCAGTGATCTAACAGCCCTTAACCCATGGATAGGAAATAACTTCTCACTGAAATGACCCTTTAAATGTACAAAGCCATTTGAAAAGCAGGCGTGAGGCTGCACTACTGAGGGATTCTGACATGTTTACCTCTGATTTCTGTCAGGTACAACAGTGTTTTCCTGGAGGCCTTGTGTGCTTCAGTCTCCATCTGCATCCATATTGATGTGTGTACACGTGACTAATGATGTGCATGCTAAATAAGCACAATGGGGGAGGGAATTTATTAAGACTGGCGTTTCATCCTCTGGTCTTAATCTAAAGTGCACAAGTCCCTGGCGTTCTGGTCACCGGAGGTAGCAGCTGGATAATTCCTGCAATGTTGTAGCTTTACACTGCTCTTGAAAGACCAGATCTCTCTGGTTGAGGGTCCTGCACACAACTGTATCCAGATGCCGGCCGAGTACTTGCCGTCGTGTTTTTTTCTCTCCTGCAGACTGGTGTGCTGTCCGCATCTTTTGTGGCTCCATTTAGATGAGCAGGTCTGCATCCGATCCACAAAAATATCATATATGGACCAAAACTGAGCCCTGATAGAGGTGGGTGCTGAGAGGTGGGAGGTCCACTTTATTTGCATGCTTTAGACCTGGGATATTTTGACTTCACATTTATTATTGTGTTAGTAATTACTGGTGAGGATTCCCAGTCCTTAAAGGGGTATTGCAGTTCCCAGTCCAACACTGATTACTGTCGTGTCCCAGTGTCTAATGACTGCTTACATGTTTCACGCCTCCTGCTGTTACAGAACTTTTATAATTCTACAGCAAGTGATCAGATAAATCTCCTTGTTCCTGCACATACGTCGGCTACCAGAAATCAGTGGAGGACCATGTACAGTATTTCCAATCATGCGTGTAAACCAACTTACTAAAAAGAGTGTTTTATCTGAACGGACACTGAGTATATGAACCTACCTGGTGCTGTGGGTAAATGACTCTGGGATGCAGCGGTCCTTATGTCAGCATAAATAATAGTCGCTGCACCTATGGAAAAACAATAGATCATGAATATTGAACCATTGCCACTAGGCTTCACGCACACAATAGTTCAGGGCCATAGGGTTCCAGGTGGGTTGCTTTTGGGGAAACTGAGTATCCTATACTCCACACAATGGAACATGCTGTGAAATTTACTCCAAATTTAATACAAATTAATACGTTTCCCTGATACGGGAGGATTTGGTGAAGATCCGAGAGCGGGTTTCCAACATGGAGGGTCTGGTTCACTCATTAGAGGGTGTGACCACTAAGTTACAAACTGAGATACGGACACTTACGGCCAACAATGAGAGGCTACAGTTGAAAATTTTGGACCTTGAAGATAGGTCCAGGCGGTACAATATACGAATTGTTGGGTTCCCAGAGGGTATGGAAGGCGGATCCCTAATTGACAAACTTCAGCTGTTAATTTTCGATAACTTTGGTAGGGAGCATTTTTCCCCTTTATTCATGTTAGAGAGGGCTCACAGAGTCCCAGGGGGTAAACTGGCTCCCGGGAGACTGCTACGATCTATACTGATTAAAGTATTGTCATCTAAAGATAGAGATGCGATCCTCAGACGAGCTAGAGAATGCCCTCCAATTGTCCACGAGGATAGCAGGCTGATGTTTTTTTCGGATTTCGCTCAGGAGAAGCAGGAGAGGAGACGCAGCTTCCAAGCCGTTAAAAAGAGGCTAGCGGCTAAGGGTATTAAGTACTCCCTCAGTTATCCCGCAAAGCTGAGAGTTATCTACGGTGGGAAGATGCACTTTTTTGAGAATCCTGAGGCAACTTCTGAATGGATGGAGCAAAACGAGATCTGAGAATTGACTTCCTTATTCAGGACCCTCCCTCACCTATTTTTGTAAAAGTGGAGAGTTATTTATGACGATAGAGTTTATTATTTCCTTTTGTTTTCTTTTCCCTTTTCTTTTTTTCTTATTTGGGATTTACTAATCCCCTTTCTTCCCTGGTCAATTTTTACCAAATATTTCTGGGGATTAACTAATGGACATCAGAGAACGTTGAGGTGGTCT